>NC_079488.1:55579551-55614551 GCF_020520425.1 Spinacia oleracea
AAGGCGCAGTGTTATGGATATGAATAATATATATATATATAAAAAAAAGAGGAAACCTAAATAGAACATTAGTATCTGTGTTACCCATCATGTTGATTGTTTTTTTTTTTTTTTTTTTGACTAGACCCATCATGTTGAATGTTGAGACATTGCACTTCTTCAGTATGGTACCGTTGTGCGCGGGGTCGGCGTCATAGGCAAAACAAGGCGCAGTGTTATTGATATGAATAATATAAAAAAAAAAGAGGAAACCGAAATAGAACATTAGTATCTATGTGACTATGTTCATCTATATTAAGGCAATACAAGGTGCAGTGTTCATAATTTTTTTAAAATAAAAAAAAAATCGAAATAGAACATTATCCTTAATCATGTTTTTTTTTGGGTAAATAAGTAAGTCAAATAGCACAAAACAACAATACACCTAAAGAGCACCACAGAATAGCAATTTTAAGCTTAAATTTAAGTATTCTATCTCCTTTTCCTGTTCATGTAGATATATGAGTATTCTGTTCATGTATGAGTATTCTGTTCAATTTAAGGTATTTAAAGAACAGATACACAAAAGAGTAGATAAATTGATGTATGAGTAAACAACACACATCCATACTCATACATGCAATCAATTTATCTCCTTATTCATGCAATCTAAGCTTAAATTTAAATACTCATACATGCAATCTAAAGAACAGATAAAATGGACCTACTTATTCATGCAAAAACAATAAAAATACCTTTTCCTTTCACCAATTGATTGCTTGAAAAAGTCATAATTTTTTTGCGTTTTATTATTCGCTTTTCCCATTCCGGCATAATTGTTACATGACCCGGAATACCACGCCTCCTTCTTTGCCCCACTTCAGGTTGAGGATTGTCCGGTTGAGCTTGAGGTTGAGGACTGTTCGGACGGGGGCTGTTCGATTGAGGACTGTTCGGTTGAGGACTGTTCAGAAGGGGAATGTTCGGTTGAGGACTGTTCGGACGGGGGCTGGTATGAGGAGGGCTCGTTTGAGGACAGGTTTTAACACCTTAGTATAGCATACACAATTCACCAATTATCCAATCAATTATACAATGGAATCACCCCGGATTAAATACAATTAAACAGTAGTGGTATTTTTTTGGGGGGTGGGTAAATTTGCTGTTGCTTCTTTTTTTTTGTTTGGTTAATAATGAACATTAAATTAAAGGCTTCTTACATGAAGCCAAAAGCAAATGCTTGTTTCTACAATGTTACAGTATCAGTAATAGCAGTTGTATTTCGCATTTCAAATGTTTTCCCTATGAAGGTTTCTCGGTGTGATGGTACTTGGTTTGTCTCTTTGTATGTGATTTCTTCTAGATTTCCATGATGCTTTTAGGTTGTAATGCTGTTGTTTTGTTTTTTTGACAGGAAATTTGGAATGCTTCCAGCTGCTCTTGCTGTCGACAAGCGATTAATAACTCGTCTCGGCCCAATCTCCTGCAGCAATTTTATTTCTATTCACAAGCCAAACTTCGTGCCAAAACAATTTGGACGAGAAGCCTTTCACTTGGAAGGGAGACAACTTGCCGCCATTAATCACCATTTTCGCATGATAGATAATCGTGGCTGTAACGGACACAACTACTCCATATCATACAATCATCATGTAGAATTGTGGAAATAAAAAATATGCCTTCTAGATGAAGGCGATGATGAGAGCGATCATGAATTCAATGGGGAGAATAGCAAGGGGAATGACGGTCGTGGTCGTGGTTGTGGTCGTGGTCGTCCTCGTGGTCGCGGTCATGGTCGGCGGGTCAATGGTGATGGTGAGGTTCGGAGAAGTACTCGCTTGAATCCCTCCTACAATTAGGGCCACCGAGCCCTGTTTTTTTTTAAAAAATTTGTAAGATTGTAGAACATTGTAGATCTAGATGCATATTATAGAGAATTTTTTTGTTATAGTGCTCCTGAATGATGCTATTATTATTACTGATGTATTCATATTAAAACGACACAACTCGAGCTGGTTTGCAAATCAACTACGGATACTTGCTGGCTATAATGTAGTCGTTTTTTGCAATTGAAATAGAGTGTCTGGTTGCTAATTTTTTCACATTATCATCGTGAAAATTCATTTGCCACGGAAAAAAAAACGGCCATGCCACTCACCGTAGTTTTAAGATGTCCCTTAACACAGGTTTTATATTACAAGTGACCCGACAATTGATATTGTGAGTATTGATACTAATCATTGGTGTAACGCTATAAAAATCGCATGCAGTGAAATGTACAGGGGCCGGAAAAAAGGTTTCTAGCTATCTTCATAAAAACATATCATCTTATCTCTCACAATACTAGCTTCTTCCTGTTGTAAGATCAATGCAGGGATGATATTGATCCAATGTACGGAGTGTGACATTTGAGCTTTGCGAGAGTTGTTCAACCAATGTCAAGCTGACATATACACCTAAACTCGTTGCAGTCTCGTGTCATGTAGGATTTTGTTAGAACTTTAAGTTTGATTCAAAATAAGTGGTTGCTAAAATTAAACATAAATGATTTCAATCAATTATTAACTTGTGATTATAGTATTTGAATATATCACTATCACCAACAAGGGCACAAGGCCAAGCCAGCATTGTTGTCCATATTCCATAAGATGAACATTAGCTATGCAAATTAATTTACTAGGTTTTTATAAACAGAAAAGGAGCTCAAATGGATTACTTTAGTAAGATTTAAGTGGCATTCATCATACACGCTGTGGTGAAATCGCCGCCTGACATATACCAACGACACTGCGCGAGGAGGTCGTTCCACATGCGAGTGCGACTCGTGCTCGGAGTGGTGGGGATGTCTACACCACTCTGAGCAGACTATAATCACAAGTTAATAATTGATTGAAATCATTTATGTTTAATTTTAGCAACCACTTATTTTGAATCAAACTTAAAGTTCTAACTAAATCCTACATGACACAAGACTGCAACGAGTTTAGGTGTATATGTCAGCTTGACATTGGTTGAACAACTCTCGCAAAGCTCAAATGTCATACTCCGTACATTGGATCAATATCATCCCTGCATTGATCTTACAACAGGAAGAAGCTAGTATTGTGAGAGATAAGATGATATGTTTTTATGACGATAGCTAGAAACCTGTTTTCCGGCCCCTGTACATTTTACTGCATGCGATTTTTATAGCGTTACACCAATGATTAGTATCAATACTCACAATATTAATTGTCGGGTCACTTGTAATATAAAACTTGTGTTAAGGGACATCTTAAAACTACGGTGAGTGGCATGGCCGTTTTTTTTTCCCTGGCAAATCAATTTTCAAGATGATAATGTGAAAAAATTAGCAACCAGACACTCTATTTCAATTGCAAAAGATGACTACATTATAGCCAGCAAGTATCCGTAGTTGATTTGCAAATCAGCTCGAGTTGTGTCGTTTTAATATGAATGCATCAGTAATAATAATAGCATCATTCAGGAGCACTCTAACAAAAAAATTCTCTATAATGTGCATCTAGATCTACAATGTTCTACAATCTTACAAATTTTTTTAAAAAAAACAGGGCTCGGTGGCCCTAATTGTAGGAAAGATTCAAGCGAGTACTTCTCCGAACCTCACCATCACCATTGACCCGCCAACCATGACCGCTACCACGAGGACGACCACGACCACCACCACGACCACGACCGTCATTCCCCATGCTGTTCTCCCCATTGAATTCATGATCGCTCTCATCATCGCCTTCATCTAGAAGGCATATTTTTTGTTTCCACAATTCTACATGATGATTGTATGATATGGAGTAGTTGTGTCCGTTACAACCACGATTATCTATCATGCGAAAATGGTGATTAATGGCGGCGAGTTGTCTCCCTTCCAAGTGAAAGGCTTCTCGTCCAAATTGTTTTTGGCACGAAGTTTGGCTGGTGAATAGAAATAAAATTGCTGCAGAAGATTGGGCCGAGACGAGTTATTAATCGCTTGTCGACAGCAAGAGCAGCTGGAAGCATTCCAAATTTCCTGTCAAAAAAACAAAACAACAGCATTACAACCTAAAAGCATCATGGAAATCTAGAAGAAATCACATACAAAGAGACAAACCAAGTATAACCACACCGAGAAACCTTCCTAGGGAAAACATTTGAAATGCGAAATACAACTGCAATTACTGATACTGTAACATTGTAGAAACAAGCATTTGCTTTTGGCTTCATGTAAGAAGCCTTTAATTTAATGTTCATTATTAACCAAAAAAAAAAAAGCAGCAACAACAAATTTACCCACCCCCCCCAAAAAAAAAAAATATACCTCATCTTTGAGATCGTTAAAAGCGACGCGCAACCTCGTTTGATAAGCTCCCCTTTGGTCACTGAAAATGGCGGGATTTGAATGCAACTTTGTCATTATCCATGCCATTGGAAATGGATGCTGATCCAATACCCCAGCTTCCAACTCCTGACTCCCATCCATAATACCCAAAGAATCCCACAGCTTTGGGATCCTTACCAAGAAGAAACACTGTACACAAATACACAATAAAGTCAGAAAGCTTACCAGTGCCTATGTAAGTCAATTCATGCAATATGTCAGTTCTGATATGGCAGAAATTTTCACTAAGCGTAGAAAATGTCCAAAAAAAAAGCCAAAAAAAAAAAAAAAAAAAAAAAAAAAAAAAAAAAACTTACCACTAGGAGCCATGTACATCCACTTAATTTGTTAGTACTATGAAAATTGTTCAAGTGATGCTGAAAGTAAGCTAGAAGGGTCGCCCCCCAAGCATATTTGTCCGACGTCTCATCCAGATTACTAACCAATTCAAGGAAGGCCGGATACATACTTATCGCATCCGCAGATGGCATAATGAAGGAAACTACGATTATCATCAACAACGCCACCTTTCGTTGCATGGGATCCATAGCCTTGTTCACGGCAATTGATTCCAGTTTTGAAACTTCAGTGATCACCTCTCCAAAAATTGAGGCAGAATGAAGATCACTGTAGTTATCAATTAGGAGCGGATCGCCATCGATCCTCAATCTCGTTAGGAATAATACGTCCTCCAACGTTATTCTTAACAGATGCCCGTTGATGTTAAACGTACACGTATTAGCTGCATAGTGTTTATACACCTCTCTCAAAAACCAACCAAGCAGCTTCGATTTTGGCAACAACAACGCATTGAACCTAATTCCGACGCAATTAGAGCGATATACACCGCCAATTTTCGTCAAACAACTCAAAATCATTTACTTAAATTTGGAAAAGTATCTTAAAATTGTATTGCTAATAACAACAAAAACAACATCACTTACCCGATCATCTGCGTATAATCGCTGTAAATTGCCCTGGTTCATATTGTGTGGAGAATATGACATTTTAATTTATGCCGCCAAAGAAATAAGAAATGAAATAACGCTTGCACATGTGAGTTACCCTGCTATAATTCTATTTTCTTCTTGTAACATAAATGAGGGTTTAATGTTAATGTTTTTGATGATATCATTGGCGACAGTAGATTGATCGGATAAAGCTGAGAGAAATTGCATGATTAACAGCTAAAAAAAAACACAGTCAACCCCTACTAAACTTACCCCTACTAATGAGTACCCTTTTTGGGTTTCAGTAGGGGTAAGTAATAGGGGCAAGACTAATAGGGGTAAGAATATTAGTAGGGGTTTCAGTAGGGGTAAGCGTATTAGGGGTAAGATTAATAGGGGTAAGGATATTAGTAGGGGTATTAAAATCAGTCAGTGCAAAGCCCACTCACTCACTCACTGTGCTTCCCCAATTCACTAAACACTCGAAACTTTGGTGAAGTATAAAATATCATCAATCATCACCCCTTTTACTTGTCTGATAAAGCACCAAGACTTGTCTAATTTGCAAATTCTTTTCCACTCAAAAGTACTCAGAGAAAACACATAAAAACTATTAAAAATTTCATGTCATTGTAGAAGAACTGACACGGGCTTGGTATGGGAAACCAGGAGCTTCTAGACTACTTCAAGGGATATGTTGTAGTAAGGGCTAAAAACTGACATCTAGAATAGTTGGTTATTGTTCGTGGTGTAAGCGTGCTACAATTGGTATTGGAGCTAAGTTTGTTGGGTTAAGTTCGATAATCGAGGTTAAGAACGGGTACTCGTTGGATTAAGTAGTAAGGGGGATACAAATGTATCGACCAACGTATTACTTTGTTAATTACTACCACCACAATCACGATAAAACAGGTCAATCATAATTTTTGCCTATTTTAACAAGTTATTTCTAATAAGTAATATTTCTCCTTTTGATTTTCATTTGTCAGATTTATCTCCCTCAAAAATCACGTATACCAGTTCAATGGAACAAACAGTTTCTTGGCAGGGAGCTTCACTGCTTTGGATTCAACCTTAATCTCAGGTTGTCCGCTGTAGGTAACCTTGTATGTTTGAGCAATGAAAAGTCATTATCCAAGTTGGAGAAAGATTATGGTGCGAATACTTGTAATAGGAAAATTAGTATTGCTGAGATCGAACAAAAATTGCAGTCTCTTGGAGTTCTTACAAATGAAGATTTTACGAAGAAATTTTTGTTGTTTGTTTTCGTGACATTTCTTTTCCCTATTTCAAATGATAGGGGTCACTCTACCATCAACAGAGAACACTTTCTTCCAAGAATTCCAATAGCTGGAATTGATCCTCGTCATCAAAATCAACAACCACTCAGGTATGATCCCACCAAAGGCTTCATCCATACATGTACCTTAACAATAGGCTCTTCGTCAATTATTTCAAGCTCTCCAAATGTGTCGGGAGACATTTGGTTTCTTTTTAATTATCAATTTGATCGAAGAGAAGAGATGGAGAGGTACAAAAATTCAGAGAGCTCTATGAGCAAGGAGAGGATTATCTAATGAAAAGAGGGATGACGAAAACGACAAAATTGGTGTAGGGAGAACTTATGAGTGTAGCTATTGCAAGAGAGGATTCACTAATGCTCAAACCTTATTAGGAGGGCACATGAACATTCATAAGAAAGACAAGGCTAAAGTAAGGCAACAACAACAATCCTACAACAATTATTTATCATCATATCGCGTTAATTTGTATATCGTCATTAATAATTTCCTTAAAATATATTTTAAGAAATTATTTAGGCACACTATAGTATAACATAACCCAACACTAAAGTTTAATTTAATGTTTGATAACACTTTTTCTCCTGCTCGGATAGAGGACTTGGAGAGGGAATATGGTTCACGGTGTCACTTCTAGAAAAATCTCTGAGTAGGTGAATATGTGAGACCAAAAATTTCAGATCCGCCACACCACACCTTCGTATTAGCTGGGGGAGGTGGTCCGATCGCACTTTAAAAAAGTGTAATAGGTTGCGTTTGTAGAAGTCAGGCGCGAAAACCCCTAAAAACGCCCCGAAATGTCCCTTTCGCGCCCTAAAGTCAACTTGTCGTATCTAAATGTGTGCAATCAAGACGTATAAAGCTTTAGTGAATAAAATATGACATGATCGAGCTTTAAAACCCTGTAATAGGTTCCTTTAGTAGAAGTTAGGCGCGAAAACCCCTAAAAACGCCCCGAAATGTCCCTTTCACTTCCCAAAGTGAACTTGTCGTGTCTAAAAGTGTGCAATCAAGACCTACAAAGCTTAAGTGAATAAAATATGACATCATTGAGCTTTAAAAACGGGTGCGTTTGTAGAAGTTAGGGGCGAAAACCCCTAAAAACGCTCCGAAATGGCCCTTTCACGCCCCAAAGTCAACTAGTCGTGTCTAAACGTGTGCAATCAAGACATAGACAACTTTAGTGAATAAAATAGGACATGTACGAGCTTTAAAACCTTTTAATACATTCCGTTTGTAGAAGTTAGGCGCGATAACCCCTAAACACTCCCCGAAATGTCCTTTTCACTTCCCACTCGATTTGTCTTTGCAGTCACCTCCCCGAAATGTCCTTTACACACAAATCATGTCCTCGATCTGATCCCTCAAGTCACGGCATTGGTCGGTGTTATGTCCCAAGCCTTCATGGAACTCACACCACTGCTTCGAATTATTCGGGTTGAGCAATTTTGGGGGTTGAACCCATCTTTTGTCGCGTTTCATGGAATCAAAGATTTTAGCTCTCGACTCAGTCAACGGGGTGTAGTGAGAGTATTTGAATTCATAACAGGACATACCGGGATCAGACGGTTGAACCCCCGATTGACCGGACCCGCGATCGGTCGCGGCTGTGAGGTTGTTATTGTTGTAACGATTGGTGTTATGATTATTGTTGTAGCGGTCTCCCCCGTGCTCGTTCCTTCTATCGTTACCCCTGTCAAATCGCCGGTCGGAGTTGCGCTTTGGGGGCTGATTCTGGTTTTGGAGCGCCCGACGTTTGACCATCCCGATTGTGCCAGTCATGGCATCGGATGTATGCGTCGGCTCCAGCAAGAGACGCCTCTAATGTCGTTGCATTTTTTTAGCAGATGTTGATCTATTACTTACAACATCAAATAAATTATTATAATTAAGTCTCATGGTCATATTTAATTAGCTAATTTAAAGGTTATGTATTATTTATTTTTCTAATATTTTTAGCTACAACTACGAGTATTAATTTCATGCTAAAAACTTTGATCTATTGTCTTTTAAATTTACTTACCAAAACTCACAAAATAAGCAATTTTATATACGGAGTACTCCGTATAATATACATTAATTTACTTACCAAAACACTAGTTAAAACTTAAAAGCTACATATTATTGCCTTCTAATTGAATTGTCATATGGAGTACTTTACTTCATAGTTTTATTGGAATACAAAAAAAAAATTAAACCACCTTTTTTCAAAAAAAATAAACTACCTTTTCTCAAAAAAATTAAACCACCTAAACCATTAACCTTCGCTCATCCTCTTTTGTCGCTGCTTCTCGCTGCTGGTGCTCACTCTCCTCCTTCTCCACGCTGTTGTCGCTGTAATTCGCTTTTTCGACTCTCCGATCAGGTACAATTCATTACTCTTCTATATTCGTACAATTTATTCATTACTCTCGCTGCTGGTGCTCACTCTCCTCCTTCTCCACGCTATTAGCGGTTGTGAATTTAGGGTTGAATTGAGTTCGAACTAGGGCTCGGATAATGATTGAATTTTTGCTCGAATTATATTCTAATTGTGGCTCAAATTATGACTTAAATTAATTTTTTATTTAGGGCTCGAATTGTCTTCGAATTATGGTTAGAATTTTTTATTTTTGCTCGAATTTTGTTCAAATTATGATCATTGTTGTTTGCTTCATCATGCCATCTGCAATGATTCTTGGTTTCCCATAAATCAGCCTCCACAATTCGAATTGTCTTTGAATTATGGTTAGAATTGTGTTCTAATTACTGCTTGAGTTATGTTCTATTTGTTTTAGAGTTCATCTAATTTTGGGTTGAATTTTTTTCTCAGTTTTATGTTCTGTTTTTAGTCGTCTTTTTACTCGTGTTATTGTTAGGTATAATTCATCATAACCATGACTACTCGCGTTAGACAACCAATGAAATGTGCTACTAGCCTTACCAAAATTGTTGACCTTCTTAAGGATTTGAGGGAAAAAACAGATTTGTTAAGTTCTTCTATTTTTAAGAACTTGATAAATCTTAAAAATGACAGAGATGCTAGTGGGTTTCTAGCTCTCGAGCTATGTGGTGCTTTTGATGGTGCTTTTGATGGTGCTTTTGATGGGACAAAATTTGTTTTCAACCCATCTGCGACAATGGAAATATGCAGCCACGATGTGGCAGCAGCCCTGGGTGTTGCAGATTCCGGAATCGTGATCGATCCCTCTATGTTAGAAAACTACTCTCTTTTGCCTACTTACGTCCCCCCTTTTCAGAAAAATCGAGATGGGAATGTCCTCTTGGCCTCTGATCTTAAAAAGAGTATGGTTGATATGGAGATCAATACAGAGGAGGATAAGGTGATCTTCCAAAAACGATTCACCTTGTTCATCATCGATCAGTTTGTTTGCCCTAACACCTTATACCAAGCAGTTAATTCAAAATGGTTTAAAGTATTTGATGATTTAGAGACGGTGAAATCTTTGAATTGGCCTGTAATTGTACTTGGCCATATAAAAAAAGGATTGATGGAGTCCAAAGAAGCTATTTTGACTAAACCGAAAACACAACGTGTTTTCAATGTCTGTTCCCCAGTGTTGGATGTCATTCTTTTTGAAAGAATTTCGTGCATTCGGCCTGCCATACAAAGTCAGTACAGCCTTCTACTTGAGAAGTACCATTCTAGAAGCGCTGATGTTTATAATCTCAAAGCCCTAACGGCTGATCAAGTAAGTTTCAAGTTGAATATTTTTAATATTTTGTATTAGTTGACTACTTAAAAGGCACTAACTATTTATCTTCTTTTTTCAGATATTACCCTGCCACATATGTGAACCTGTGCCTCTGAATTAAATAGGTCCTGCTCCCTTGTTGATGACACCTCCGGTGGAAAATGAAGTTCCTGTGCCTCCTGTGGAGAATGAGGTTCCGGTGGAGAATGAGGTAACTTCAAGAGTGCATGTTATTCCTTGTTTGTGTTGTGTACTTAACTACATATCATCTATATTTGACTCCTCTGGTCATCTTTTCAGACTCTGGTGTCAGTGCCGGTCTCGGAGGAGGTATTACCCACATCTCAACCTCCAATATTGGAGCCTTTGGTCTCCTCTTTTGAGGGCATGAACCTCAATCAGTCGAATGGGCAGCAGCCGGAAGAGCCGCAGCTGGAAGAGCCGCAGCTGGAAGAGCAGCAGCAGGAAGAGCAGCAGCCGGAAGAGCAGCAGCTGCGGAGGTCAGGCAGATATAGAGTACTATCTCAGAAGGCTGTGGAGGCAGCGGCAACAGCGGCAGCGAGCCGAGGCAGGGGACGAGGCAGGGACCGAGGCAGATTTTGATTTGAATTTATGATTATTGTGAATTTACCGAGCCGGAAATACATTGTTGTGATTATTGTCAATTTATGTTTTGATGGGGATTACGAGTATAAGTTTTGATGGGGATTTTAATAGGGATTTTATTTAATTGACAACTAGTTTTCTACCCGGCGTTGCCCGTGGTGTTCTATTTTTTTAATTGTCAGGTATACAATGCATTGCAAATGGTGTTTATTACATTTAGCGAACATTATTATTGATTTATTAACATTGTTGATCATATGTTTTTGTGTTTGATTAATCATGACCTTGACATGGTGTGAAAGTGTGAAACTAAAAGTGCATATTTTTTTATTTCTATATTTTTTCTTGCATTATTGTTCTTTTATTTTTGAGGGTTTTCGAGCCTAACTTCTACAAACGGAACCTATTACAAGGTTTTAAAGCTCGATCATGGCGTATTTTATTAGGCTAAAAACAATTGACGAAACTGCCTCAAAAAAAAATTGCCTGAACCAAAGAAATGTGACAGTGATTACCACGTGACAGTGACAGTGATTAGAAGGCTAGGGACCTGAAGGCTAGGGAGGAGAGTGTAAGGAGGGAGAGAAATTAGATTTAACAGTTAAAAAAAACACACAGTCAACCCCTACTAAACTTACCCCTACTAATCAGTACCCCTATTGGGGTAAGAATATTAGTAGGGGTTTCAGTACATGACCATTTCACATGTGTTGACATGGGCTTTGCACTGACTGATTTTAATACCCCTACTAATATCTTTACCCCTATTAATCTTACCCCTAATACGCTTACCCCTACTAAAACCCCACTAATATTCTTACCCCTATTAATCTTACCCCTATTACTTACCCCTACTGAAACCCAATAAGGGTACTGATTAGTAGGGGTAAGTTTAGTAGGGGTTGACTGTGTTTTTTTTTTTAACTGTTAATCATGCAATTTCTCTCAGCTTCATTAACATTAAACACTCATTTATGTTACAAGAAGAAAATAGAATTAAATAAAACTACGCCAACGTCACCCATGCCAGGAGTGAGGTACCGTACTCTGTTTTAATACCCTATGCCGTTTTTAATCTCAAACCCAACAAGTGAAGAATTGAATTGAAGAATTGAATTTGAATGCAATCAACCAACGAATCAATTTTGAAAAAAAACTAATGCTTCACTCTACAAGTCGCCAAAAATAACTCACGCCATGAGCTACAGAACCTACGCCAAAAAACCCAACGCCAAGAGGAACTAAACCTACGCAAAAAATATTCTACGCACTATGAAAACCCGTCCACGTGTTGCCTTGCCACAAGAACCAACACCATGAAAACCCAACGCCAGAAATTAGTTAACCAACGCCATGAGCTACTTAACGTACACTAGAAATACCCACGCCAGGAATTACTGTAACTACGCCAGCATTACCCCACGCCAAGAGGAATTGAACCTACGCCAAGTTTACCCTACGCCACGAATTTCTGATCCTACGCCATTGAAACCAACGCCAGGAGGCACTGAACCTACGCCAAGACAACCATACGCAAGGAGCTAATATAACCTACGCCAGCATTACCCCACGCCGAGAGGAATTGAACCTACGCCAAGTTTACCCTACGCCATGAATTTCTGATCCTACGCCATTGAAACCAACGCCATGAGGCACTAAACCTACGCCAAGACAACCATACGCTAGGAGCTAATATAACCTACGCCAGCAGAACCCAACGCCAGGAATTACTAAACCCACGCCAATAGAACACCACGCCAGGAGGAACTCAACCTACGCCAAGAGTATACCACGCCTGGAGGAACTGAACCCACGCCACCAGTACTCCACGCCACGAATTACTAAACCTACGCCAGCACAACCCCACGCCACGAATGACTAAAACTACGCCAATCGGACACCACGCCAGGAGGAACTGAACCCACGCCAAGAGAGCACTACTCCAGTAATTACGGAACCTACGCCAGCATTACCCCACGCCAGGAACCATAAATTCGAAGGCTCCTAAGTCCCGACTATCCTCTGGGATCACCGGTTTGCCTCTAATTGGCAATCCCTTAAGGAAAAAGACATCCTCTAGAGTCGGGCTCATCCAAATAGAGATGAAACAAAATGAAAAGCTTGATATATGCATAACATGGTGTACCTAAAATTGTAAAGTGTCCTCCGTGTAATTAAAGTAACTGGATAACATTAGTAAAAGATGGAACTCTAGAAGAAAAACCATGACCAATCTATATCACTAAGGGTATATTCTTTCCACCTTAGAGTTCCTTAAATTATTTGATTGGACCTGATTGAAACAAAATTAAAATTTTAGTGTAGAGAGGCTCTACCAAAAGGGGGTAGGCTTTTATTAATTCGATAAGTCCGAAATTACAACATTCTGGAGCCAAGAAGGCCCTTCATCTACCCACATCCTTTCACAATCAGAAGCTAGAGCCCACTTTGCAATCCGGTGAGCCGCTTCGTTACAATTACGATAACAAAAATTAAACTTGCACCAATTAAAGCTAGAACATAATGAAATAACATCATCAATATAAAGCTGGATATCTCCTCTACGCTGCAGCTCACCCTCGAGAGCTCGCACAATAGTCTGAGCATCCCCCTCGAAGACAATTCGCTGCCAAACACCATGAGCTCGAGCCACTTGCACTGCCTCCAACGCTGCCATAGCTTCAGCACGTTCTGCATCTCCACGAGCATAGGCCAGACCAGCTTTAACCAGAACAATATCCCCTGAATTATTTCGAGCAATCACACCAATACCAATCCTTCCCCCATCCAAATCCAAAGCTGGTTCAAAGTTTACTTTTATTGTGTCAACATCAGGAACCTTCCATTTAACCATATTACGTTGGCCACCAGTGGTTGACTTCGTATCAGCTCCTTGATATTCACCCAATAAATCCAATGCTCTCTGTTTTGCCAGACCAGTAGAGCAGTGAATCTTAGAGCAGTGGATCTTATCGAAAAGAAGCTCATTTCTGCTCTTCCAAATGTGCCAAACAAACATAATAAACTGCTCAACCCGTTGCTTAGGCATAGAGTTAATCACCCAGGCAAGCCACTCCCTAAAAGATTGCGCACTAACACACCTAAACTCCACATCGCAGCCCCACCAAAATTCTGTAGCCCACTCACAGTCACGAAGGAAATGCAGTAAATCCTCCGCCATCCCACACCTACAGCAAGCAACATCCAGATCAATGCCCTTGCGTTAATTGGTTTTCGTAGCAAGCCCAGCAAGCCATCCAACCAAAGCTAGCAACTTTCGGGGGAACATTCTGAAGGAAATAATGCCCTTGGTCCAAGTATGCATTCTATGTTAAGTCTAATAAGTGCGGTTCAGTATTAATTAACAAGTTAATAATTCAGTGAGATCAAGTGAGCTGAATGCCTAGCTAGAGGCCGCTTCAGTTCAAGTGGAATTAATGATATTAATCCACAGCTTACTCTTGACTGAACCCGTAGGGTCACACAAATAGTACGTAAACGGATCAAGTATTTAATGGCATTAAATACTCCATCTATGGATATTCAGAATCGACGGATCTTGGTTTCAGTGGGAGCTGAGATCGTCACAGGCAAGAAATGAATGCTCCAGAAACGATGATATTGCCGGAAACGGAAATATGGATCGTATCGGAAATATAAATATTATCCAAGTCGTAGATGTTGCCGGAAACGGAAACATGGTACGTATCGGAAAATATTATCGGAAATAGAAATATTGCCGGAATCGGAAATATTGCCGGAAACGGAAATATTGTCAGAATCCGAAATATTATCAGAATCGGAAAATAATTCCGGAAACGGAAATATTGAATATTTGTTCGAAACGGAAATTAATTCCGGAATCGGAAATATTAAATATTGTTCGTATCGGAAATGAATTCCGGAATCGGGAAATTAATCGGAAGCGTATCGTACGAATTAGCATCGGACGAGGCCTGCCAGACGAAGGCCCAACACGAAGCCGGGCCATCGCCCAGCAAGCCAGCGCGCCACAACGCACCAGCCAAGGCTGCGCCAGGCCCACTGCAAGGCAGCCCCAGCGCGCGCCAAGGCTGCGGCAGCGTGTGGGCCTCGCAGCAATGGGCTGCGAGCTCGCGGGCTGCGCGCACACATGGCGCCCCTCGTGGGCTGCTGTTCGTGCGTGTGTGTTGGTGTGCTATACGAATCCTAAAGCTATCAGGTTTCGACTAATGATTAAATTCCTAAAACTAAAAGGATGAATTAATTAAATAAGAATTCTATTAGGATTCTAATTTAATTAATTCGTATCCTAATAGGATTACGATTGCCTTTCCATGCCTCTATAAATAAAGGCCTAGGGTCATTATTTTGCATAGAGATTTCAAGTATTCAAAGTGATTTTTGAGAGGAAAAACTCAGTCATACAATTGCCTATATGTGCCGAAAATTCTAAGTACCTTAAGGGCGATCCTAGTTGGTCAAGCTTAAGGCGGATCCGGACGTGCTGTGGACTATCTACGGAGGGACGACACTTGGAGTCCTAAAGACTTGTTCTTGTTCGGTTCGGGCGCAGCTAGGGAAGGCACGCAACAAAGTGTATGCATCTAAACTATGCTAAATGATTATGTGTAAATAATATGCTTTCCTGGCTTTATGGTTTTTCCGCATGATTTATGATTTGTCATATATATCATAACCTAACAGTGGTATCACGAGCCTCTTATTATTTTCATAATCTAAATTGCATGAACATGGTTAAATATTACAAATTTGCAAGAATCAAAAGGGGTGATTAATTTTCGTAATTGTTAATTAATTGCAAATTGCGTTTATTTAATTATACGTACGCAGTTTTTCGGCAGTTTCTTCGTTACTCATCCAAATCGAGTGATTTTTGTGTCAATTCCGCATGTAAAAGGCATTCTAAAATTTTGACAAAAAGATTATTTTTCGGCCGAACCCAGAATTCTCAAATTCGAAGCCTAACTATGACTTTTCGGAGGTTTTAGTTTTTCGAATGCAAAATTTCGTAAATTTAAGATGTTAAATTAAATATTTGCGATTCTTGTTAATAAATCTTGAATTTTTGATTGACCTACTGTATATGTTTAACAAGTTTGAATGCCTAGCCTTGTTAATTATGCAATCTAATTTGTAATTATGATTAATTTGTTGAAAATTGGAATAATTTTGAATTAATTTGATTTTCATAATTAGTTATAATTTAATTAGACACCTATGATTAAAAACCACCATAAAAATTGTAAATTTATGTTAAATTTTAAAGTTTTATGACCTAGACTTGAATCCATGTTAATCGGAAATCAATTAAATAATAAATTTTCGATTTTTCTCCCTAAAATTATGAAATTAATATTATTTATTAATTTGTCATTAATTTTTAATATAAATTTTAAATTTTTATGCGATTCGCTCATATAACTTGCACTCACAAAGCAATGGACGCTACGTGTTACCCTTAAGGGGTGTTGTATAGTGCGGGCATGTGACGACGAGCAAGGGAGCTCGTCGCCCATGCGGTACGAATGCAATGAGCAACGCCATGGTGCACGAGCACAATGAGCAGCCCTGCCTTGTGTCGTGGGCTGTGTGCGATGGGCGAATGGGCGAGGGCGAGAGCAAGGCACGAGCAGTCGCGTGTGGGCAGCAAGCGAGCTGCGCCACAGCGCGCACTGCCTCGCGCAAGCGTGCGGAGCCTCGCGCGCAGCGAGCGCAAGCTCGCGTGCCACGAGTGCTACGCCAAGCATCGATCGCTCACGCGTAGCGAGCGCTATTGTGCGTGCGACGAGCGCTGCGCCCAGCGATGGCAAGCAGCTTGCTTGTTGCGACGTGCGACGAGTGCTGCGCCAAGCGATGGGCTGCGGCAGCATGCTTGTTGCGTCGAGCGCTGGCGCGCGCAGCGAGCACCAGCTCGCGTGATGCCTTGCAATGGTGAGCAGCAGCGATGCGACGCAGCACATGGGCTGCGCGCACATGGCCAGCGATGGCTGTGTGCGTGTGGCCCATGGGCGTGCGTTGCATGGGATTGTTGCGTTGCCATTAGATCGTTTTGAAATTTTAATTTGAAATTTTCAGTTTACGTAATTTTAATTAATTTTCAAATTAATAATTTAAATTATTTTCTTGGATTTTAATTTTGAATATTGTAATTATAATAAATTTTATTTATTCTAATTATTTTACTAAAATTAAAATCATGAATTAATTTAAATACGACTGAAATTAAATTAAATTTTTTAGATTCAATTATAAATTTATATGAGCTTTAAATTTTAATTAAATTTGTATGTTTCCGGTTAGACTAGAAATACATTTTTATGTTTAAAATTAGTAAAGCATATGAATTTATTGGTTTAACTGGGAGCCCTTTTTAGTCATAAACTCTTGATTAGGTCTACAAATCCTTAAGATTAAAACAACTTGATTAGAATTAATAAGGACTGAATAATTTGTAGATTATTGGTGCCCTTGATTAATTGCTGCAAATGTTTACGTGATGCATAATGTGTTTTACTAACCAGCTATGTGGGCCATTCATGTTAATGAATGGGTGAATGGTATATATTGTATATGTACTGTTTTGCAGGTTATGAAGTGACTAGTATGGCCTAAATAGGATAGAAAATATGGTCTGCGTACCATTAATTTGAATGTAATTGGTCTAAAGTACCAAAGTTGTTTTTCAATTCAAATATGGTCTGCGTACCATCAAATAGTTGTAATTAGTTTTAATTATAGCTTGTTCTATTTGAAGAAAATGGTGCCTCCCACGGAGATTTTCAAGACGGACTTTGAAGTTAAAGCTTCAAGATGAAGTCGGGCCATACTAGATCACATTTATCTTATGCATGTTTTAAGTTATTTATTGCTTTTAAATATGTCTTAAAATGCATGAGATCAAAAGCTTGATTATGTTGCATGATTAAGGATTTTAGTTCACTTAAAATCTAACCAACATAGTAAGAGCCTTAAGTTCCAAACTTAAAAATTGAGTTAAAAGGTGCCATGCCAAAATATACACTTGCTTGGATATCCTTTACATCAATCTAGTAATAGTTTTCGCTCAGCGAGGTGTTACTTATTGGTCCTAAAGGGGCAAGGTACACAAATAATTGTGAGTACAGGTTAGTTTTGGTGAAACTCAACGATATAAGTAAGGAGTCCTTTTATGTCGTGGCAAAATCGATAGGTTTACCTAATAAGTTCTTAGACGTACCTATCAACCAAGAATAGTTTCTAGACTATTAGCAAAAGGCTTTTGCTTACCTAAAATGTTTTAGGATTAAGTCGACAAACTGTGCTTAGTTCTTCAATGATTTTAGGATCTTTGAATTATTTTATTCACACCTGCCGGAACATATAACTTGAATAAAATGCTTAATGAACATTGAATTATGCATGTATGCTAGAATTTAAGTTTATTAAGAGAAACTGTGAATGGTTATTTATTTGTTTATTCTTTTCAATTGTAGTTTTAAATATGGCAAACAACAATTCATTCAACATTCGATCAATTCTCGAAAAGGAGAAGTTGAACAGGAAAAACTTCCTTGACTGGCAAAGGAACTTGCAAATAGTTCTTATGCAGGAAGAAAAGGAGTATGTCCTAGAAGAGGCGATGCCAGAAGCCGCAGGCGACGGGGTCACTCAGGCAGCCCTCAATCGTTGGATTGATGCCAACAAGGATGTGAAATGTCTAATGCTCGCCACCATGAGTGCAGATCTGCAAAAAACGTTCATCAACTCAGATGCTTTCACAATCATCAGTGAGTTGAAGAACATGTTCCAAGATCTGGCTCGAGTCGAAAGATTCGAGACTCATAGGCAAATTCTTGAGACCAAGCTTAAGAAAGGCGAGCCCGTAAGTCCACATGTTCTCAAAATGATTGGACTCATTGAGAATATGAGTCGGCTGGATCAGCAATTTTCTCAGGAAATGGCTATAGACACCATCCTCCATTCTCTTTATAGCGGGTATGATCAGTTCAAACTGAACTACAGTATGAATAGTCTGGACAAAACGCTCACTGAGCTTCACGGTATGCTGAAGATCGCTGAAAAGACGCTCAAAAGTGATAAGCAGGATGTGCTTATGGTGCGTGGGGGCAAGTTCAAAAAAATCTGGAAAGAAGAGGAATGCTAAGAAAGGTGGCAACAAGGCCAGCCCAACTAAGCAAACTGGCGCCAAATCTGTAAAGAGGAAGGTCAGTCAACCCACTTCTGAATCCGAATGCTTCTACTGCAAGAAGAAGGGGCATTGGAAGAGAGATTGCTTGAAGCTAAAGGAAGATCAGAAGAACGGAACAGTCGTTCCATCTTCAGGTATTTTCGTTATAGACTGTATACTTGCTAATTCAACTTCTTGGGTATTAGATACAGGTTGTGGCTCACACTTATGTTCCAATCCACAGGGACTAAGAAGAAGTAGAAAGTTAAGCAAGGGTGAAGTCGACCTACGAGTGGGAAATGGAGCACGGATTGCTGCATTAGCTGTAGGAACTTATTATTTGTCGTTGCCCTCCGGGCTAGTTTTGGAACTGGAAGAGTGTTTCCATGTTCCAAGTCTTACTAAAAACATCATTTCAGTTTCTTTCTTAGAGGCTAAGGGATTTTCCTTTTTAATAAAAGACAATAGTTGTTCGTTTTATTTTAAAGAGATGTTTTATGGATCTGCTAGATTAGTCAATGGACTTTATTTATTAGATCACGACAAACAAGTATATAACATAAATACCAAAAAGGCCAAAAAGGATGATTCAGATCTCAGCTATCTGTGGCATTGTCGATTAGGCCATATAAACTTGAAACGCTTAGAAAGGCTTCAAAAGGAAGGAATTCTAGAACCATTTGACTTAGAGGATTATGGTAAATGCGAATCATGTTTACTTGTTAAAATGACAAAGCAACCTTTCTCTAAAGTTGGAGAAAGAGCAAATGAACTATTGGGTTTAATCCATACAGATGTATGTGGACCAATGAGTACAAATGCTAGAGGTGGTTTCAGCTACTTTATCACTTTCACTGATGACTTCAGTAGATATGGTTATGTCTACCTAATGAAGCATAAGTCTGAATCCTTTGACAAATTCAAGGAATTTCAGAGTGAAATAGAGAATAAATTAGGCAAGAAGATTAAGGCACTGCGGTCTGATAGAGGCGGTGAATATCTGAGCTATGAATTTGATGACCATCTGAAAGAATGTGGAATTCTATCAGAATTGACTCCTCCTGGAACACCACAATGGAACGGTGTGTCGGAACGGAGGAACAGAACCTTGCTAGACATGGTCGGGTCAATGATGGGTCATGCCAAACTTCCATTAGAATTTTGGGGACATGCACTAAATACAGCTGCACTCACTATAAATAGAGCTCCGTCTAAAGCTGTCGAAAAGACTCCATATGAATTATGGTTTGGAAAGCCTCCAAATGTGTCTTTTCTTAAGATTTGGGGATGTGAAGTATACGTCAAACGATTAATTTCAGACAAACTTCATCCAAAATCTGACAAATGTATCCTTGTGGGCTATCCAAAGGAAACAAAGGGGTATTACTTCTATAATACATCTAAGAACAAGGTGTTTGTTGCTCGAGATGGTATCTTTTTGGAGAAAGATCACATTTCCAAAATGACAAGTGGGAGAAAAGTAGACCTCGAAGAAATTCGAGTCGAACAACAAACTCTAGAGAATGCTCAAGATAACATTCAGGATGAAACTCAGAGATCTTTAGAAGAATCTGGTGAGAATCATGGTCAATCTAGAAATGTTACCCCGCGTAGATCGCAAAGATATAGATCTCAACCGGAAAGGTACTTAGGTATTTTGACGAACGAGAGCTATGACGTTCTATTACTTGAAAGTGATGAACCTGCGACTTACAAACAAGCTATGACGAGCCCTAGCTCCAAGCAATGGCAAGAAGCCATGCAATCTGAATTAGACTCCATGTCTGAAGACCAAGTATGGGATTTGGTCGATTTGCCAGATGGCTACCAAGCCATAGGAAGCAAATGGGTTTTCAAACTGAAAAAGGACAAGGATGGGAAACTTGAAGTTTTCAAATCTAGATTGGTTGCAAAAGGTTACAGGCAAGTCCACGGTGTGGATTACGATGAAACCTTTTCACCAGTTGCAATGCTAAAGTCTATTCGGATAATGTTAGCAATCGCTGCATATTACGATTACGAAATATGGCAGATGGATGTGAAAACTGCTTTCTTAAACGGCGTTTTAACAGAAACTTTGTTTATGACACAGCCTGAAGGTTTTGAGGATCCAAAGAATGCTAAAAAGGTATGCAAGCTAAAGAAGTCAATCTACGGATTGAAGCAGGCATCCAGGAGCTGTAATATACGTTTTGATGAAGCAGTCAGTGACTTTGGTTTCATCAAGAACGCAGACGAATCTTATGTATACAAGAAGGTAAGTGGGAGCAAAATTTCTTTCCTAGTATTATATGTCGACGACATATTACTTATCGGAAATGACATTCCTATGTTGAACTCTGTCAAGATTTGGCTTGGGAAATGTTTTTCGATGAAAGATCTAGGAGAAGCACAGTACATATTGGGCATCAAGATTTACAGAGATAGATCTAAAAGGATGATTGGACTTAGTCAAAGCACTTATATCAATAAGGTGCTTGATAGGTTCAAGATGGCAGACTCCAAGCGAGGCTACCTACCCATGTCTCATGGAATAACTCTAAGCAAGACTCAGTGCCCAAAAACACTTGATGAGCGTAGACGAATGAATGGGATTCCATATGCATCATTGATTGGTTCAATAATGTATGCTATGATATGGACACGCCCGGATGTTGCGTACGCACTCAGTGCTACGAGCAGATACCAGTCAGACCCAGGAAAGGCGCATTGGACTGCTGCCAAGAATATTCTGAAGTACCTGAAAAGGCACAAAGATGACTTCCTGGTCTATGGTGGAGATGATGAATTAATTGTTAAAGGCTATACAGACGCAAGTTTCCAAACCGACAAAGATGATTTCAGATCACAATCTGGGTTTGTCTTCTGCCTCAACAGAGGTGCAGTAAGCTGGAAAAGTGCTAAGCAAAACACCATTGCGGATTCTACAACTGAAGCGGAGTACATTGCTGCACATGAAGCAGCAAAGGAAGCTATATGGCTAAGGAAGTTCATAGGTGAACTTGGTGTAGTCCCCTCCATTAAAGGACCAATAGCCCCGTATTGTGATAATAAGGGACCTATTGCACAGGCAAAGGAGCCTAGACACCACCAGAGAGTCAAGCATGTACTTCGTAGATTTCACCTTCTACGAGAGTTCGTTGAAAGAAAAGAAGTCGAGATAAACAAGATTGGAACTGATGACAACATATCAGATCCATTGACTAAACCTCTGCCGCAGGCGAAGCACAACTCGCACACTGCAGCTATGGGAATCAAGCATATTGGAGAATGGCTTTGATATCCCTGTTTAATGTTTTAAAGTTTTAGAGTTTAAATCTTTGTAAAACATTATTGGTTAATCATTCACAATAAATGAAAAGAATTCATTTTTCCATTTAATTTGTGGTTTATTAAATGATGAGTCCCTTCAATTTGACGATATATTCAAGATAGACTGTCAGGACCAGTCCTGTGACAAAGAAATGTCTATCAAGTGAACTTGAATGTCAAAGGTTGAAAATGGTCCCTAGTCGGAGTATTCTATAAAATTGGACGCATAGAAAACGTTAGACGATTAGAATGCAAGATGACTAGTAGTTCTGTTTCTTGAACTATGTGGACATGGCAATGTCATAATCATTTGCATAGATACTTACTTTGGGAAGACTAGTATCGGACAAGACCTATGAAAATTTACTGTAAGAGATGAAAATCTGTCATAAGTAAATTTCATTAAATTATTAGACACTAAATCCTCAATACCTGAGTGATTTGAGATTACTTGTTTGAGAACTGGTTGCTTTGACGTTGACCAACCGTCGCACCGTAAAAGGAGGCTATAAAGGCAACGCTCAGGTAATCACCTATCAAACGAAGTCTAATCTCAAGATCGCAAGATTGGGATTGTCCTCCCATAAATCGGGATGAGATGCTTAAAAGTTGTACAAGGCCACTCGGAGAGCTAGAAACTGTGAAATGCATGGCCGTGCTCGGATGAATCATAGGCTATGATTATCTGTTTATTTGATCAGTTGAACTCTGAAACCGAGGAACACCTCTGGACATAATAAGGATGACAACTCTTACCTTATGTTCAAGAGCAAGCATCGAGCGACAAAGGAATTAGGAAATGCACACTTGTCCCTAAGGACAAGTGGGAGACTGAAGGAAATAATGCCCTTGGTCCAAGTATGCATTCTATGTTAAGTCTAATAGGTGCGGTTCAGTATTAATTAACAAGTTAATAATTCAGTGAGATCAAGTGAGCTGAATGCCTAGCTAGAGGCCGCTTCAGTTCAAGTGGAATTAATGATATTAATCCACAGCTTACTCTTGACTGAACCCGTAGGGACACACAAATAGTACGTAAACGGATCAAGTATTTAATGGCATTAAATACTCCATCTAAGGATATTCAGAATCGACGGATCTTGGTTTCAGTGGGAGCTGAGATCGTCACAGGCAAGAAATGAATGCTCCGGAAACGAGCTCAGCGCGCGCCAACGCTGCGGCAGCGTGTGGGCCTCGCAGCAATGGTCTGCGAGCTCGCGGGATGCGCGTGCGCGCATGGCGCCCCTCGTGGGCTGCTGTGCGTGCGTGTGTGTTGGTGTGCTATACGAATCCTAAAGCTATCAGGTTTCGACTAATGATTAAATTCCTAAAACTAAAAGGATGAATTAATTAAATAGGAATTCTATTAGGATTCTAATTTAATTAATTCGTATCCTAATAGGATTACGATTCCCTTTCCATGCCTCTATAAATAAAGGCCTAGGGTCATTATTTTGCATAGAGATTTCAAGTATTCAAAGTGATTTTTGAGAGCAAAAATTCAGTCATACAATTGCCTATATGTGCCGAAAATTCTAAGTACCTTAAGGGCGATCCTAGTTGGTCAAGCTTAAGGCGGATCTGGACGTGCTGTGGACTATCTACGGAGGGACGACACTTGGAGTCCTAAAGACTTGTTCTTGTTCGGTTCGGGCGCAGCTATGAAAACCCGTCCACGTGTTGCCTTGCCACAAGAACCAACACCATGAAAACCCAACGCCAGAAATTAGTTAACCAACGCCATGAGCTACTTAACGTACACTAGAAATACCCACGCCAGGAATTACTGTAACTACGCCAGCATTACCCCACGCCAAGAGGAATTGAACCTACGCCAAGTTTACCCTACGCCACGAATTTCTGATCCTACGCCATTGAAACCAACGCCAGGAGGCACTGAACCTACGCCAAGACAACCATACGCAAGGAGCTAATATAACCTACGCCAGCATTACCCCACGCCGAGAGGAATTGAACCTACGCCAAGTTTACCCTACGCCATGAATTTCTGATCCTACGCCATTGAAACCAACGCCATGAGGCACTAAACCTACGCCAAGACAACCATACGCTAGGAGCTAATATAACCTACGCCAGCAGAACCCAACGCCAGGAATTACTAAACCCACGCCAATAGAACACCACGCCAGGAGGAACTCAACCTACGCCAAGAGTATACCACGCCTGGAGGAACTGAACCCACGCCACCAGTACTCCACGCCACGAATTACTAAACCTACGCCAGCACAACCCCACGCCACGAATGACTAAAACTACGCCAATCGGACACCACGCCAGGAGGAACTGAACCCACGCCAAGAGAGCACTACTCCAGTAATTACGGAACCTACGCCAGCATTACCCCACGCCAGGAACCATAAATTCGAAGGCTCCTAAGTCCCGACTATCCTCTGGGATCACCGGTTTGCCTCTAATTGGCAATCCCTTAAGGAAAAAGACATCCTCTAGAGTCGGGCTCATCCAAATAGAGATGAAACAAAATGAAAAGCTTGATATATGCATAACATGGTGTACCTAAAATTGTAAAGTGTCCTCCGTGTAATTAAAGTAACTGGATAACATTAGTAAAAGATGGAACTCTAGAAGAAAAACCATGACCAATCTATATCACTAAGGGTATATTCTTTCCACCTTAGAGTTCCTTAAATTATTTGATTGGACCTGATTGAAACAAAATTAAAATTTTAGTGTAGAGAGGCTCTACCAAAAGGGGGTAGGCTTTTATTAATTCGATAAGTCCGAAATTACAACATTCTGGAGCCAAGAAGGCCCTTCATCTACCCACATCCTTTCACAATCAGAAGCTAGAGCCCACTTTGCAATCCGGTGAGCCGCTTCGTTACAATTACGATAACAAAAATTAAACTTGCACCAATTAAAGCTAGAACATAATGAAATAACATCATCAATATAAAGCTGGATATCTCCTCTACGCTGCAGCTCACCCTCGAGAGCTCGCACAATAGTCTGAGCATCCCCCTCGAAGACAATTCGCTGCCAAACACCATGAGCTCGAGCCACTTGCACTGCCTCCAACGCTGCCATAGCTTCAGCACGTTCTGCATCTCCACGAGCATAGGCCAGACCAGCTTTAACCAGAACAATATCCCCTGAATTATTTCGAGCAATCACACCAATACCAATCCTTCCCCCATCCAAATCCAAAGCTGGTTCAAAGTTTACTTTTATTGTGTCAACATCAGGAACCTTCCATTTAACCATATTACGTTGGCCACCAGTGGTTGACTTCGTATCAGCTCCTTGATATTCACCCAATAAATCCAATGCTCTCTGTTTTGCCAGACCAGTAGAGCAGTGAATCTTAGAGCAGTGGATCTTATCGAAAAGAAGCTCATTTCTGCTCTTCCAAATGTGCCAAACAAACATAATAAACTGCTCAACCCGTTGCTTAGGCATAGAGTTAATCACCCAGGCAAGCCACTCCCTAAAAGATTGCGCACTAACACACCTAAACTCCACATCGCAGCCCCACCAAAATTCTGTAGCCCACTCACAGTCACGAAGGAAATGCAGTAAATCCTCCGCCATCCCACACCTACAGCAAGCAACATCCAGATCAATGCCCTTGCGTTAATTGGTTTTCGTAGCAAGCCCAGCAAGCCATCCAACCAAAGCTAGCAACTTTCGGGGGAACATTCTGAAGGAAATAATGCCCTTGGTCCAAGTATGCATTCTATGTTAAGTCTAATAAGTGCGGTTCAGTATTAATTAACAAGTTAATAATTCAGTGAGATCAAGTGAGCTGAATGCCTAGCTAGAGGCCGCTTCAGTTCAAGTGGAATTAATGATATTAATCCACAGCTTACTCTTGACTGAACCCGTAGGGTCACACAAATAGTACGTAAACGGATCAAGTATTTAATGGCATTAAATACTCCATCTATGGATATTCAGAATCGACGGATCTTGGTTTCAGTGGGAGCTGAGATCGTCACAGGCAAGAAATGAATGCTCCAGAAACGATGATATTGCCGGAAACGGAAATATGGATCGTATCGGAAATATAAATATTATCCAAGTCGTAGATGTTGCCGGAAACGGAAACATGGTACGTATCGGAAAATATTATCGGAAATAGAAATATTGCCGGAATCGGAAATATTGCCGGAAACGGAAATATTGTCAGAATCCGAAATATTATCAGAATCGGAAAATAATTCCGGAAACGGAAATATTGAATATTTGTTCGAAACGGAAATTAATTCCGGAATCGGAAATATTAAATATTGTTCGTATCGGAAATGAATTCCGGAATCGAGAATTTAATCGGAAGCGTATCGTACGAATTAGCATCGGACGAGGCCTGCCAGACGAAGGCCTAGCACGAAGCCGGGCCATCGCCCAGCAAGCCAAGCGCAACAACCACACGCCAAGCATACGACCAGGCCCAGCGCAAAAGCCAGGCCCAGCCGTAGCTTGGGCGCGCGCGCGGACAAGGCTGCGACAGTGGGCCTTGCGCTGTGCGCTCGGCGTGGGCCGCAAGGCCTGCGTGCGGGCGTGCGGTGCTTGTGCGCCACTCGTGTGTGTTACTCGAATCCTAAAGCGTATAGAATTCGTTTAATGATTAAATTCCTAATCCTAAAAGATAAATTAATTAAATAAGAGTTCCACTAGGATTCTAATTTAATTAATTCGTATCCTAATAGGATTCCAATTCTCTTTCCATACCCCTATAAATATGTGGCCTGGGTTCACAATTTATAACGAGTTTTCAAGTATTCAAAGTGAGTTTTTTGAGAGAAAAATTCAGTCACATACCTTGCCTAAAAGTGCCGAAATTATTAGTACCTTAAGGGCGATTCTAGTTTGTCAATCTTAAGGCGGATCCGGACGTGCTGTGGACTATCTACGGAGGGACGACACTTGGAGTCCTAAAGACTTGTTCTTGTTCGGTTCGGGCGCAGCTAGGGAAGGCACGCAACAAAGAGTATGCTTCTAAACTGTGCTATATGATTATGTGTAAATAATATGTATTCCTGGCTTAATGGTTGTTTCCGCATGATTTATGAATTGTCATATGTATCATAACCTAACAGTGGTATCACGAGCCTCTTATTATTTTCATAATCTAAATTGCATGAACATGGTTAAATATTACAAATTTGCAAAAATTAAAAGGGGTGATTAATTTTCGTAATTGTTAATTAATTGCAAATTGCGTTTATTTAATTATACGTACGCAGTTTTTCGGCAGTTTCTTCGTTACTCATCCAAAATGAGTGATTTTTGTGTCAATTCCGCATGTAAAAGGCATTCTAAAATTTTTGTGTCAATATTTTTCGGCCGAACCCAGAATTCTCAAGTTCGAAGCCTAACTATGACTTTTCGAAGGTTTTAGTTTTTCGAATGCAAAATTTCGTAAATTTAAGATGTTAAATTAAATATTTGCAATTCTTGTTGGTAAATCTTGAATTTTTGATTGACCTACTGTATATGTTTAACAAGTTTGAATGCCTAGCCTTGTTAATTATGCAATCTAATTTGTAATTATGATTAATTTGTTGAAAATTAGAATAATTTAGAATAAATTTGATTTTCATAATTAATTATAAATTAATTAGATACCTATGATTAAAAACCACCATAAAAAATTGTAAATTTATGATAAATTTTAAATTTTTATGACCTAGACTTGAATCCATGTTAATCGGAAATCAATTGAATAATAAATTTTCGATTTTTCGCCCT
Source organism: Spinacia oleracea (assembly GCF_020520425.1). Taxonomy (NCBI): domain Eukaryota; kingdom Viridiplantae; phylum Streptophyta; class Magnoliopsida; order Caryophyllales; family Amaranthaceae; genus Spinacia; species Spinacia oleracea. Next base: position 55,607,673 of record NC_079488.1, read on the forward strand.
AAAATTATGAAATTAATATTATTTATTAATTTGTCATTAATTTTAAATATAAATTTTTTAATTTTTATGCGATTCGTTCATATAACTTGCACGCACAAAGCAATGGACGCTACGTGTTACCCTTAAGGGGTGTTGTATAGTGCGGGCATGTGACGACGAGCAAGGGAGCTCGTCGCCCATGCGGCACGAATGCAATGAGCAAGGGCATGGTGCACGAGCACAAGGCAGCAGCCCTGCCTTGTGTCGTGGGCTATGAGCAATGGACGAATGGGCATGGGCGAAGGCAAGGCACGGCAGTCGCGTGTGGGCAGCAAGCGAGTTGCGCCACAACGCGCACTGCCTCGCGCAAGCGCGCGCAGCCTCGCGCGCAGCGAGCACAAGCTCGCGTGCCACGAATGCTGCGCCCAGCGTCGATGCCGCGCGCAGCGAGCGCTGGCTCTCACCAAGCGAGCGCTAGCGAGCGCGCACAGCATGCGCTGGCGAGTGCACGAAGCGAGCGCTGGCCCGCGTGCAACGAGCGCTAGCGAGCGAACGCAGCGAGCGATGGCTCGCGTGCATCGAGCGCTGGCGCGCGCGCAGCGAGCACCAGCTCGCGCGATGGCTTGCGAAGGGTAGAAGCAGCAGCTATGCGACGCAGCGCATGGGCTGCGCGCACATGGCCAGCGATGGCTGTGTGCGTGTGGCCCATGGGCGTGTGATGCGTGAGGTGTTTGCGTTGCGATTAGATCGTTTTGAAATTTTAATTTGAAATTTTCAGTTTACGTAATTTTAATTAATTTTAAAATTAATAATTTAAATTATTTTCTTGGATTTTAATTTTGAATATTGTAATTATAATAAATTTTATTTATTCTAATTATTTTACTAAAATTAAAATCATGAATTAATTTAAATACGACTGAAATTAAATTAAACTTTTTGGATTCAATTATAAATTTATATGAGCTTTAAATTTTAATTAAATTTGTATGTTTCTGGTTAGACTAGAAATACATTTTTATGGTTAAAATTAATAAAGTATATGAATTTATTGGTTTGAGTGGGAGCCCTTTTTAGTCATAAACTCTTGATTAGGTCTACAAATCCTTAAGGTTAAAACAACTTGATTAGAATTAATAAGGACTGAATAATTGGTAGATTATTGGTGCCCTTGATTAATTGCTGCAAATGTTTACGTGATGCATAATGTGTTTTACTAACCAGCGATGTGGGCCATTCATGATAATGAATGGGTGAATGGTATATATTGTATATGTACTGTTTTGCAGGTTATGAAGTGACTAGTATGGCCCAAATAGGATAGAAAATATGGTCTGCATACCATTAATTTGAATATAATTGGTCTAAAGTACCAAAGTTGTTTTTCAATTCAAATATGGTCTGCGTACCATCAAATAGTTGTAATTAGTTTTAATTATAGCTTATCCCATTTGAAGAAAATGGTGCCTCCCACGGAAATTTTCAAGACGGACTTTGAAGTTAAAGCTTCAAGATGAAGTCGGGCCATACTAGATCACATTTATCTTATGCATGTTTTAAGTTATTTATTGCTTTTAAATATGTCTTAAAATGCATGAGATCAAAAGCTTGATTATGTTGCATGATTAAGGATTTTAGTTCACTTAAAATCTAACCAACATAGTAAGAGCCTTAAGTTCCAAACTTAAAAATTAAGTTATAAGGTGCCATGCCAAAATATACACTTGCTTGGATATCCTTTACATCAATCTAGTAATAGTTTTCGCTCAGCGAGGTGTTACTTATTGGTCCTAAAGGGGCAAGGTACACAAATAATTGTGAGTACATGTTAGTTTTGGTGAAACTCAACGATATAAGTAAGGAGTCCTTTTATGTCGTGGCAAAATCGATAGGTTTACCTAATAAGTTCTTAGACGTACCTATCAACCAAGAGTAGTTTCTAGACTATTAGCAAAAGGCTTTTGCTTACCTAAAATGTTTTAGAATTGAGTCGACAAACTGTGCTTAATTCTTCAATGGTTTTAGGGTCTTGGAATCATTTTATTCACACCTGCCGGAACACATAATTCGAATAAAATGCTAATGACTTGTTTAAATTGCATGATTGCTTTCATTTTCAAGTTATTATTCATGATAAATGTTTAGACTTTGCATGCTTCAATGTATGTTTTAATTATTTTTTATAATTAAATATCTTGCACTGCAATTAATCCTTTTAGAAAGGTAACAGTAAATTTCCTCGATTGGTAGTGAATCCAAGAACGATTCACGGAAATGAGAGAAAGTGAGCAATTTAAAATGTACGTTTCTTATAGCGACTTTTATGGTTGTTTTCGAATATCAAAGTCGAATGGCAAACCAATTGGTGCTTGTGAATTTAAAATACACTGTAGTTTTGAGATCATAAAGCATTGAGTTTAATACGCTCAGCTTTACCAATGGTTAACAACCTAATATCTTTGTCCATTTAATTCTCGAATGAGTCTAGTCCCTAGACATTCGAATAGATCGATGCTTAGAGAACTTTTGAGCTTCTGGTAAGATCATCTAGTTGAAACTTAATATTCAACATAAATTAAATGGTAAGAACCTTGTTGGGGTGACATTAGACATGTCTAACAAAGTATAAAAGTCAACACTAAAGAATTCAATTCTTAAGACTATAAGAAAGGGTACAAGAAATAGGAAAACGAGGAACAAATGAAAGGAATTTACGATTCCGTTTCTACCTATAAGTTTATGTTTAAAGAGAAGTGACCTAGCAATCAAACTTCCTTGGTATCATATACCGATTGAGGTTCTTACTTCGGTAATAACTCAAACAATGGAAGCTAGGATACACTAATGACCTACAAGTGGGAAATGAAGCATGGCAATGCTACATTAGTTGTAGGGTCATCTAGTTTGTTTTAAGTCCTTTCAAAGGCTGGAACTTAATGGCTATTTTGTTCCATAATCAACATACCTAAATTTCTGTTTTCAAACACAGAAAGACTCACATTCAAGAAAAACAAAAACAATGTTTGTTTGTTTATTTGAATGAAATGGTCAATTACAGGTTGAGTCAATATGCTTGATTAAAACAAACAACTCTTTAAAGAACTTTACTAGGTTCAAATCAACCCCTTGATTTGAGTTCCACTAATCTTTGGCATTGTTGCTTAGACCATATCAACAAATTAACATTCAAAAGCTCTATTTTGATGGACTTTTGAAAGTTCATTGATTTCTAGATCAATTTAAGACGACTAGTCTTATTTGTTGAAAGTAACAAAAGATATGAACTATTGTTAGAACGCCTAGACAATAGAGTTCAAAGCTAAAGAAAGGTTTTATGACTTTATTATTTCACACAGATTTGAGTGAATATAGGTTTTTTTACTCAATGTGATATAAGTTTGAATCTGTTTGGCTAGTTCAAAGATTCAGAAGTATAAATCCCACTTGGTAAGAAATCATAAAGATCTAGGTTAGATCATGTTGATGATTACTTAAATCAAGAATGATCATCAATGATTATGTAGTAAAATTCACAATCTAGCTCCATAAGATATGGCATATCTAAGTTGGAATGATCGAAGTCGATTAGTACTTGATTCGATCAATGATGGATCATAAAGACTTTTCCTTTAATTTCTAAAACAAAATGCTCAACTACCACCAAACTAAACTAAATTCGTCAAAGCTATAGAAAAGAAATTTCAGAATATCTTTTCGATAATATATATCTAGAGAGTTGCTAAACTCAGTGGGAGCTTAGTGTTTGTTATTCAACAAACTAAGGCCCAAGTATAGATATATGTTTCATTGTGATTTATTCAAATGAGACACAAGGGTATTGTTTCTACCACGAATTTTTGAGAACATAATGTTTGTTTGCTCGAAATGATGTCCTTTTGGAGATTCGTTTCCAAAATGACAAGTGGGAGAAAATAGACCTCGAAAGTCTTCGAGGCAAACAACAAACATAAACGGACATTCCGGAGGCTTTTCGAAGTGCTTCAGAAAAACCGAACTTATTCTTTAAGGACTTTAGAAGTGGCTTTAAAGAATAGACATCTCTTAGAAGACTTTACAAGTGCTTCAAAGAGAATAGAATATTCAAAGGACTCTCAAAGCGCCTGTTGATATTCTATTGTTTGATGTTCTATACCCAAGTAGGCATAGAGTTCAAGTCACTGGAATTATGAGATTCTTCTATTAGATAGTAAAGAAACATAGAGTTCTGGTCAATGAAACTATGAGATTCTTCTATTAGATAGTGAAGAAACCTACAACTTGCAGTCAAACTATTATCATGTAGATTAATGAGTTTGTGACCTGTAAGAAAGCTATGACGAAACCCAGATTCCCTAAAATGGTTAGAGGCCATATATAGACTCAAATGTTTTAAATGGTTAGAGGCCATAAAACATACTCAATGTTTTGATGACAAAATTGAAATTTTGTTGATTTGCAAGAATAGTTTCACACCTATTGGTTGCAAAAGTTTGTTTTAAGGATAAAAACCATCAAACATGAAATTGTGTTCACACACAAAGCTAGATTAGTTGCTAAAGGTTACAAGCAAATTCTTGCAATGTGGATTGTGTTAAAACCACATGCAAAATCGTAATGCTTAAGTCTATAATTCAAGCAATGATTGCATATTGGTACATATGGCAATTGGATGACAAAACATCTTCCTCAGTCAAATGTTGGAAGAAACTATGTACATGGTATGTCATAGGATTTGTGGATCCAAATAAATGCTTGAAAAGAAAAGCTGGTTTATAAAATCTAAGTACAGATTTAAAGCAAGCAATTGGGAATTAGAAATGTATTTTAGTGAAGCTAATAAGTATTTTAGTTTCATAAAATGTACATGATTCTTATAGATATATAAGAAGTTTAGTGGGAGTACATAAAACTTAATTGGTCCTATGTGTATCACACACATATCTCTCTATTGTGAAATAACATTCAAATGCTAATGACTTAGATTTGAAATTATTCATCAATGATGGACCAAGGCGAAACTTAGTACATACTGGGTATTAAGATCTATTTACAAAGATCTTGTGATATTGTTTTGGATTAAGTAATGGCATTTACTAAATCAAACACAAAAGTCTCCATTGGAGATATTCGACCCATGTGAATATATCTAAGTAAAGGATGTTTGAAATATGTATAAGCATTTACTAAGTTAAACATCAAAGAGTCTAAATGAGATTCATAACCTATATTATATGTCAAAGAATTTAGCCGAATTTAGTATCTACTGAAACTAGATAAGCTAAAGTTACATGAATGGAATTCAATTGGGAATTATTCTCCAAAAGAATTTATCATGTATGATATAATATGAGGATCGCCAAAAACGTATCGTATGACTTTAGGCATGACGGACATATACCAATCTCTATTGATCTAAGTGAAGATCAACTAGATTGAGATCAAGAATACTTATGGTACTTGAAAAGGTACATAGGAATAGTTCTTGATTCAAGGAAATAAAGATATGCTAAATATTGATGCTACACGCATAAACACTGGCAAAGGATCAAGCAAGACCCTTTGGAGTTAACCATTGATAAGGACGAGCTATAGAGAATCGTGTTTTGAAATGGAAACATGGATTGGAGACCATGAGTTGTTGCATGGGAAATTAAAATATTAATTTCTATGTTCTAAGATACAGCTGGAAAGTCTTCCAAATGTCTGTGAACTGCTTGGATAAGTAAATCCAAACAAAGCATCACTAGCAACCTAAACAGTTGAAGTAAAAGTACTTATTGCCTAAGAAGCAATAAAACAGAGTTGTTTATATTAATGAGTTCTTCATTGAACTTGGGTGGATCACATGTCTGCTAACTTGATGGCTCTTCATTGCAAAATGCGTAGAACCACTATCAAAGTAAGAAAGACTAGATCACATAATAAACAAACTCAAAAGATCTTATCATCCTATCTCGAATATCATTCGATGAAAAGGATATTAAGATTGGCAAAGCATGATAACTAAACCTATGCAACAAGTGAGAAGCAACACTCACATTGTAGCACTGGAAATCAAGCATAGCTTTGAATTCCATGAACTGTTTTAAAGATGGGTTTGAGGCCCATGGTTGTAAAACAATGGGGTTAAACATTTATCATATATGAAATGTATTTTCATATTCCATTTAATCTTGGTTTAGTATTAAATGATGAGTCCCTTCAACTTGACAATATATTCAAGATAGACTGTCAGGACCAGTCCTGTGACTAAGAAATGTCTATCAAGTGAACTTCAATGTCAAAGGTTGAAAATGGTCCCTAGTCGGAGTTTTCTATAAAATTGGACGCATAGAAAACGTTAGACGACTAGAATGCAAGATGACTAGTAGTTCTGTTTCTTGAACTATGTGGACATAGCAATGTCATAATCATTTGCATAGATACTTACTTTGGGAAGACTAGTATCGGACAAGACCTATGAAACTTTACTGTAAGAGATGAAAATCTGTCATAAGTAAATTTCATTAAAATTATTAGACACTAAATCCTCAATACCTGAGTGATTTGAGATTACTTGTTTGAGAACTGGTTGCTTTGACGTTGACCAACCGTCGCACCGTAAAAGGAGGCTACAAAGGCAACGCTCAGGTAATCACCTATCAAAGGAAGTCTAATCTCAAGATCGCAAGATTGGGATTGTCCTCCCATAAATCGGGATGCGATGCTTAAAAGTTGTACAAGGCCACTCGGAGAGCTAGAAACTGTGAAATGCATGGCCGTGCTCGGATGAATCATAGGCTATGATTATCTGTTTATTTGATCAGTTGAACTCTGAAACCGAGGAACACCTCTGGACATAATAAGGATGACAACTCTTACCTTATGTTCAAGAGCAAGCATCGAGCGACAAAGGAATTA
>NC_079488.1:55619551-55647051 GCF_020520425.1 Spinacia oleracea
ACATCAAAGAGACCGCCTCTGTCAATAAAACCGGTATCTTTGATCCCTACATAAATTCACCATTTCAAAAGTTCACAGTACAAGCCATACGGGAAAATGATCTACTCCGTATTCAGTTCACCTTGATATTACATTACACTATCACAAGATTGCTACAAAGTAGTTTAAAACAAGGTTGCTCTAAAGCCAATCAACACACGGATTTTTATCCCCGTGATTAACTACTCCATACTTAAAATTACACTTAGGCCAAGGGCAGAACAACCCTTAACGGCCTAATCAATAATCCAACTACATCAGACAATCAACAATCAAATTACATTAGAAAATCTCACTGACCAAGCACCAAACCTCAAATCACCAACCAACTAAAAATATGAACTCCTCCATCACCTAAAAACATGAACTCCTCCATCACCTGAAAACATGAACAACTCCTCCATCACTTAACATAAACAAAAACATGCTACAATTTCATGCAACATTAAAAAAGTTGGCAGCAACAATACAAGTCCAAAAAGCACTCTAAAAACGCCATCAAACATAGTTGGCAGCAACTCAACAACAGTACAAGTCCAAAAACCACTCTAAAAATGCCATCAAACATGCTATAAAAGCAAATTAGAAATTAGAACATGTTCATATAGAACATGTATGGACCTTGGCTCATAGGAAAGGAAGTTATGGGTGAGATGGATTCATTTTGTCTATTTGAGAAATCAGAGCTGGTGGAATTATAATCCACCTTTGGACTGCTGTTGGTATTGGCGAAAATTATGTGAAGTTAAAAATCTTTTTCTTAGATGTGGTTTACAGCAAGAAATAATGCAGATGTCGAAGTACTCTGTTTCTGTCATTTATCAGAAGCTACAACAGCATAATCAAGAGGTTAGTTAGTGTACTTTTGTTTGACAAAGATTGAGTGTGCCTAAACATCGTTTCTTAGGCTGGTTGGCTGTACAGGGGAAGCTCAAGACGAAGGACGAATCTCCAAATTCCAGTTACATGTTGTGAGGGGGTCGAAAAAGCGCGAGGCTAATGCGTGACCTTGTCCCTCGTGGGTGTGACGATTCTTTTTATTCAATCAAGTGTAATTGGATTTCCTGTGAGTATACACCCAATTGACTAGTAATATAGGAGTCGCCATTAAGTTTTTAACGACAATGAGAAAAACTGACAAAACCCGGTTATCGTGACATAAAGGGAGTGCAATTATGTTTGACCACGACGGCCGTAGGTTCCCTTGTGATCCCTGGTGTGGGGATCTCTCAATATACACCCGCAAGGTAGAGATTGAGGGTTCGGGGGACTGTAACTACCGAGAGGAGTACTTCGCTCGTCGATAACTCCAGAGGCAGGATATCCTTACTAGCTCAGCATAAATAATTGAAGGGACATGCGTTAACTTTTAAACTAATCTGAGTTGATTTTAGCAATATGCAACATATAATACTAATTTGATCGTGATTATCTGATTTAAATAGCATTAAGGGACCTAGCATGATAATCCGATTTCCCAAAAATATTATATTTGTTAGGCGTGATAGAACAATCAGATTAGGTTAGTTTAACAGTTCGTGTAATCCCCGTAAATTCATAAACGTTATTTATATATTTTAATGTATAATTAATTATGTTGAAATAGAATTTACGAATTTTAGAAATAAAAATGTAATTAACGGATATTTATTTTTATACTTTTTAAATATTTCAACGATTTATGAAATTAAAATAATTTTAGAATTTTACGTTGAAAAGAATTCGAATTACGAAAACACGTTCAATTGAATTTAGAAAACAATCCTATTCGGTTTTTGATTCAAACATTAAAGCTTAATTCTAATTCTAGCCCAACTCGTTAAAGCCCAAAATAAGTAAACCAAAATAAACCCAAAACCCCCCTTCACGTGAAACCAAATCTCAAACCCCCCTTTTTTTCTTTTGTTTCACGTAACCCATTTCTCCTTCATGTGAACTGCTACCCTCAGACTTTGCAGCCGCCAGCCACCACACACCTTCCGAACCGTCGTCCCTGCGCCACCGCTGCCCAACCGCCGGTAACTCCTCCTCCTTTTCCTTCTTCTTCTTTTCTATTTCGTTCGCTCCTTGCTGTTTCGTTCTCGTTCTCACGATTACTTCGCTTTCTTCCTCCTCACTCAGTTCCGTTTGCTGCGACAACCGCCACCACCACCTGATCGCCGCTGCTGAGCCACCCCCTTGCCATGCCGCTGAGACGTCGCCCGGTACTCTCTTATTCCTCCTCCCTCTCTTGCTTCATTCTTCCTCTTGTTCGTTTTTTTTAACAACGGTTGTTTATGTTTTCGCAAAGCCACCACCACCACGCTGCCACCAGCGCACCTCCGTGTGCAACCCTGCCGCCCAGCCACGCCTCCAGTCGTGCCCTCGTCCGCCGGCAGACCTCCTCTCTCCTCTTTACTTGGTGATTTCTTAAACCCTAAGTAAACTAATTTTTTTAATTATATTTTTTAATTTAATTTATGCTTTGATTTAATAAATTTATGATTTTTATAATTTAATTAGAATTTTGGAATTTTATATTATGTTCAAATAATATGTTTAATTTTCAGATTATCTAATTACATTGAAATATTAATTTTTAAATATTTAAAGTATGAAATTCAAGGTTTTTATGATTGTAAATCATGGTAGGACGAGTATGGATTATTAAAAATTATTGTTTCAACGTTCTAGGCATGTTAAATTGGCCTTGGCAAAGTTTTGAACGAGTTTATATTGCTGAAATTTAAAGTATGTCTTTTGCGAAAAGTTTTCAACGAATTTCAATCACTAATTCAATAATTATGATGCTAGGAAATCAAATGTTCGAATTTTAATGTTGGGGAATGTTCTAAATATGTTTAGGATATATCTAGAATGCTTGATTATGATTGTGAATTAGTAGAAGTTGATTGGGAATCTTTATTGGTTGTTTTAGGAGGAGAATTCTCTGTAGACGAGATTTGAAAGTGTTAAAGTGGCCTATTAGTTGTTTATACAAGGTACGTACATACCTGCGTTCTTGGAATGTGTGCTAATTGTTGAAACCATGTTGAATTTGTTGTTGAACTTGGTTATGTTGATATTATTGTTGAACTTGGTGATGTTGATATTATGGACGAACTTGGTTATATGGAATGTGCATGTTTAATACTGTTGGACAAACTTATTGAACTTATTTTGCACTAAGAGAACTGTAACATGTTAGTATGGATGATTGATACAAACATGTTGGTTGGGAACACTAGATTATTCTATATGACTGGTTTGGATCGATTGGTTGTTGTTCCCTTTTTAGCTTTTCACTACTTTATGAGGGCCGAGGACCTTGTTTAGTAAGTTGAAACTTTATACCCATATACAGGGTTGATCATGGTTAAAGGAAAGGTTGGGTAAATTGGAATGAGTCTTGATTGATGCCTTTATGATCACGTACTTAATCCCAAGATAAAAACAGTTGTGAACGAATGTGGATTATATGCCTTATGTGATTGTTGAGTCATAACAGAGTCTCAATTTGTAAATCATGTAAAGTGAAACTGAGTAGCAATAGCTTTAGACTGTGCACGTCTAAAGTGACGGACAAACAGGAGTTGGGGTTCATGGTGGTAGCCCATGGCCTTTATCTCGGACCGGATTGATCACCGTGTCCTCTTTTATTCAAATGTTCCTCGATATCGCAGGTCTCTAAGGTTACGGAGTCGCGCCCGTACCTCGTCTTCCTTAGTGAAGGCTGTCGGACGGTCAACTCGGTCCATTGTCTATTTCAACTAAAATAATATTATTGTTGTAGGTCTAGCCCAGTCTAGTCAAGTATGGTCGTCAAATTATCATGTTCTGTCTGCCTTTGTTTATGTTTAATAGTATCATGTTAGGATTATTATTGTTTTGAAAATAGGGTCTGGGCTGTTTTCTTTAGTCAGATTCGGATTCCTGAAATCCGTAGAGTTTGAGATTAATTCGAGTCTTTTAGCGCGTATCAATTTTATGACGGAATGCGTCTGGGCCCGTTACGAACTCTAGGCTCGTTAGGATTTTAATTAATACGTAACTCTTATTTCTGAATCATATTAGGAATAGGATTCTCGCAGTTTTCTATCTCATTTAGGATTTATGTTGGAATGCAACACCTAATTCTGACAGGTTTTTATCTTTTATGATTTGCCACTTTTAGAAGCTACCTTTTACGGCAGTTACTATTTTTAGCAGGTTTCCATAAATAGCAAGTTTCGGGTGAAATGAAATGGGGAATCGAGATTCGTTTATTTTATAGGAGATGTGTTGTCAAGTGTAGTTTTTATGCTTTCATCATCGAACCTTTCCCTTGCGGGAATGGGGACAAAAGTAGGTGTCTACAGTTAGCCCCCACTTTGACTGAGTCTTGGAGTATGACGATGGTCAAAGTATTAGACGGAGTGCGTCACACAAGCCACGGTGTATTGTGACCTATTTCGCGAGGGTCTCACGAGCCCCAGAGTGATAACATTTGACTTAAGGGTCATCACTTGAAGTGTCGACATATCCCTCACGTGTCATTGGGATTTGTCAACTGATAGTATAGAAACTTCCTCACTTTGTCATTGGAAGGATCTAAAGGTGCGTAGAAACTCCCTCACTTTGTCATTGGGAGTAGCTACAGATGTTTTCGAAATTAAAGCTGTAAAGTGTAATTGGGCCTAGCCAAGCCCAATCACGAGGTAAAACGTTTTTAAAGATTCTCATTTTCAGGGCTAGCTAAACGAGAAAACCCCCTTGTTTTTATAGGACGTAAAACGAAGGAAAATCCAGCACATCGTTCTTTTTTGGAAAAACGGAAAACCAATCCTTTAATTTTTGGAAAAAGGGAAAACCGAAAAAGGTTATCACTGCAGCGACTAAGGACCTGCGCGGTTAGTGACGCAGACCCCGCCCGCTGAAGGTGGGCGAGCCTGTCCGCTGAGGGTGGACGCCCCGTCCGATAGAAGTGGACGAATCTGTTTTGATGTTTTGAAAATAAGGACCTACGCGGTTTGTGACGTAGACCCCGCCGGCTGAAGATGGCGAACCTGTCCGCTAAGGGTGGACACCCCGTCCGATAGAAGTGGACGAATCTATTTTGAAATTTATTTTGCTTTTTTGAAAATAAGGACCTACGTGGTTTGCGCCGTAGACCCCGCCGGCTGAAGATGACGAGCCTATTTTAAATTTGAAGATTTTATTTTTGTCGAAAACTGAGGACCTGCGCGGCTAGTGACGCTGACCCCGTCCGCTGAGGGTGGACGAGCCCATTTTGAATTTCTTATTTTGCCTATGTAGAAGGGCTTTTGTGATTACAACCTGTTGGTGGGTCGTAATATTTCCTGATTAGATGTGTCCTATAAGTGGGTCCACACTGTGTATATTTTTGTTTAACAATTTTTTTTTTCAAAATACCGTTTTTTTTTGGGAAAGAAATATCAAGATAACGGATATCTTACACAAAATAGGGGAGTACGCGTGCCCGACAGCGAATATTCGCTGTCTGGGAAGCATTTTCAGCGCCCAGCTGTGGGCGCTTGAATTTCTAACGCCCAGAGCTGGGCGTTGAAAATGCGAAGGGGAAGGCTGGTCTTTAAATACGCGGACCGTCTCCTTCCTTTCCCATTTCCACCATTTTCGCTCAAACTCTTCACTTCTTTCTACTGATTTTCGCTCGTTTCCTTCACTTTTCTTCACGAATTCTACTCCAAATCACTTCCTAATCTTCCCAATGTAAGTATTTTTCAGTAATTTTGAGCTTTTTTGTCTATTTGAGTATTTTTGTCAAGTATTTTTGTGCATGAAATTGATTTGGGGTTTTTTGATTTTGTGCCTTTTTCCTTCAATTAGATAGTTGGAAATGTTCCACATAACATGTTAATTAGTTTGTGCATGTTAATTTTTGCAAGTATGTTGATTTTTGTTGAATTTGGGCATTTTCCTGCTAGCCCCCAAGTATACCTACGACCCTAGTATTTTCTTATAATGTAGGTATTTTTGGTATATTGCTTGTGTTCCTCATAATTCATGGGTGACAAATCATGGGAGAATTTTGATTTTGCTGGAGTTAATTTTTACTTTAGGGAATTTTGCTAAGTATGAACTTAGTATCATGTTTTTAGGGAACAAAAATTGTATGACTCCATTTCATGAGTGAAATGCACTCTTTTTAGGGATCGGTATGAGTGCCGATTTTGTCAAAGGTATAATGCCTTGTTGTATTGTTGATCAGCATGTCTGACGAGTCGTTACCCCCTCCTGGTGGCCACGAGGAGCGTGGCATGACGCGTCAGTCTACCGGCCCGGGTCCCCTATGGGTGGGCCCTGAGCTCTACGACGGTCGTGATCTACACTACGACCTAGAGCACCACATGACTTCCCGCCTTCACGCGAGGAGAGAGACTACGGTTCGCGGCTATGGCGCAGCGACGAGTGAGACCGTTTTTAGCTATCTGAGCTCGGACGCTCAGGCCTTGGTGAGGGCGAGCTCACTGTTTCCGGTGGTTGAGACCTTCTGGGAGATACTACAGCTTAACATCTCCCTGTCCGTTCTGCCGTCGTTCATGAGGTGGTGGTGGGATACCACCAACACCTTCCATTTTCCTTGGGGCGAGATGACGATCACTCCTGAGGACTACACAGCTTTGACGGGTTTGACCTTTACAGGGAACCCCGTTCGTCTGAGGTCGGATGGCCCACCGCCGACTGTTGCTGAGGGTACCAGGCTACTGGGCTCGTGGATGGGTAGTAGATTACCTTCGTACCAACCCCGTGGGATACCTTTCGCTGACCTGATGTGGTCTTTGGAGCATGGGGTAGAGGAGTCGCCTTCGAGACAGGCTCGGCTGTTCTACCTCCATTTTATTACTTCCACTTTTCTATCGGGTCCGACTGACACCTTTGACCCGAGGTGGATAGGCATGGTAGAGGACGTGTCTACACTTGGTGACCATCGCTGGGGCGATTTGGGCTATGCGACGCTTGTCGGCCAGATGAGTTTGTCGGTGCGCGACTCGGACCCGAGTAGACGTCACTTTGTGATTACATTAGCGGGAGTGCCGCGCTTGATCGAGGTATGTGCCTAGACTTTCTTTTGTTTTCTCGCTTTTACCGGGCCTCCTTTTTTTAATGTTTTATTGTCCTTTTCTTTTTGCAGCTGTGGGCCTTTGAGCACTTACCTTGGCTGGCTCCCCGAAAGGGGCAGAGGCCTTTGGAGTTCCCTGCCAGTCGTCGTTGGGGTTGGAAGAAGAAGCTGACAGGGCGTCCACCGCCCGATATCGTGTGGGATCTTATCCGGGACGGGAACCCTGAGCATGTACATAATCTTATCCTCTATCTCGTATTTCGTCATTCTTTTATATTATTTTTTATGTGCGAGATCTGACTGCGTTTGTACAAAAACAGGTGGTTTGGACCCCATGACTCTCTTTTAGGGGTACCCATGCTTCGGTAAGGGATAGTTATGCCCTGAGCCAGATGCGGGTCTTGTTCGTTGGCCGCCGGGACCCTGTCTGGTACCTGGGAGAGCGGGTACGTATGCAGACGGTCGGGGCCTTTTCGGTGCCCAGGCCTCCGCCTGCGACCATGCTGTCTACTCGCTCGATAGGCGAGTCTTGGAGGGTCCACTCGAGGACTGGTGTGCCGGCGACGGAGTTGGTGATAAAGGGAGCTAGCTATTACCAGTTTATCCAGGATTCTCTTCGTCTTCCGGAGCCTGGCGCTGTAAGTTGCCTCCTCTCTTTGTATTGATTTTAGTGTTTTCATGCTCGTGCCCATGTGTTTATGCCTACTGTTTTTGTGCAGGAGGGTCCTGACCCTTCGTTGGGGGGATGGGTGCTTCCCGATGCTCGGATCTCGTATACCGGAGAGAGTGGATCCAAGATTGTGGAGACTTTCCCGGAAGACCGGGTTTTCCATGCTCCGCTCCCTGAGGGAGTAGAGGTGGTATGCACCTTTTATTTGTGTACTTTTCCTATATTTTTTCTTTCTTTTTTACTGACATTCTTGTTTCAGGTTCCGGCCCGTACGGCCAATGCGATGGTGGGGGTGATCAACCGGTTGAAGTCCGCGTTGGTTCGAGCTCGGTCTGCACATTCTTGCAGGAGCCCCCACTCTACTCGGGTAATGTGCCCTTTTTTTTATCTGTACCTTTTGCTTGGCTTTCGGCTATTCACTCTCTTTTTTGTCCTTTTTTGCAGACGGCTGCTGGACGTGCCGGGGCCGACGACGCGGGTCCCTTGGGCGGGGGACACGGTCGTGAGAGAGAGAGGGCACGGCACTCGCCCCTACGGCATCGCCGTTCTGACGCGGGGGTGAGTTCTTCCGGGGAGAGGTCCGAGCCGGAGCGTAGGCGACGTTCCGTGTCGGTGGCCCGAGAGCCTAGCCCCGAGTTGCAGTCACAACCTCATTTTTGGGGTGACTCTGGCTGGGGGCCCTCGTACCACGAGGAGTGGAGTGGATGGACCGGCGAGGCTTGGAGACATGGAGCCGATGACGAGTCTTAGGCTTACCTCCTGTTTTGTACATATTCATTCTTGTATTCCGCATGTATATATATATATTTTGCGATTTTTGGTGCAAGAATGTTTTGAGCCTTCCGTGGGCTTTGTTTTAACGTATTATAGCAATATTAGCTTTCTAAACCAACGACGAATTTTGAAAAGGAAAAGACTTTCGTAAAAATAATTAGTTCATATAAGAGTGCACACATATTTTTAGACTAACCGACTACTTGGGGTATTACATATGCATGTTCACTATTTTTTGTTTTTTGCCGACTCGTGCCATACTCCTTTGTTGGGCTTGTTCCTAGAAATTCTTGTGGCTTTGTTTTTTCATTCTATTTGGTCTTTCCCGTGCATGGGTTAGGGTAGAGTGCCCTTTGCAATATCTTTTCTTCTTGATGCATTGCATGACTTTATTATTTTTTTTATTTTTATTGGACCGAATCCTTGAGAAGGATTGCCTACGTATCTTGTCAGAATCAGGTCGTGCGTAGTTCTAGCTTTTGAAAAAAACTTTTTGAAAGGGTGTTCATTACACGTCTGCTTCCCCCCCAAGTGTTCGTGGTTCTTTTGAGGGTTAGAAAAAAGGAGTACGAACACTTTGCAGAAGTGGGAGGGTAGGTGGCAAGAGAGAATGACGCCCGATCAAGGGCGAAGGAAATATCGGCGCCCAGGCCTGGGTGTGAAAAATATCAGCACCCAGTCCTGGGCGTTGATGTTTTGTCCTTCGCTTTTTCTACCTTATCGAGTTTTGTGCCGTTTGCTTAGAGTAATGCGCAAAATGTTTGCTTATGAGTCTTAATGTGTTTTATTAGATGCCTTAACTCTGGACTGAATTTAAATATGGTACTTTTTTAATTGGTCTAAGTTCGTGAGGTTAGCGAATTCCGCTCCATCTATGTCAGCTAGTTGGACTGCTCCGCCAGGTAGGATGGTCTTTACAACATACGGTCCTGTCCAATTAGGCCGGAATTTTCCTCTAGGGTCCGTAGTAGGTGCGCGGACTTCTTTTAATACAAAATCGCCTTCTTTGATGTTTCGAGGTTTGACTCTTTTGTTGAATTGCCTTGCGATGCGCTTTTGATACACTTGCACGTGATGTAGAGCTCTCAACCTCCGTTCGTCTAAAAGGACGAGTTCGTCGTACCTAGCTTGAACCCAATCAGCTTCGGGTAGCTTGCTTTCTAGGACGATCCGGAGGGAGGGAATCTCCAACTCGACCGGTTGGACTGCTTCCATTCCGTATACCAAGGAGTAGGGTGTTACTCCAATGGAGGTGCGGATTGAGGTTCGATAGCCCCATAATGCGAAGTGTAATTTATTGGGCCAATCCTTATACTTTTCGGCCATTTTTTCGATTATGACTTTCATGTTTTTGTTGGCCGCCTCTACCGCGCCGTTCATTTGCGGCCTGTAGGGAGAGGATTTATGTTGTTTGACATGATATTGTTTGAGCAGGTCTTGGACTTCGGCCCTGAAGTGGCAACCTTGGTCACTTATGATTTCATGTGGAACCCCGTATCGACAGAATATGTTCTTTTCTAGGAATCGAGCGACATGTTTGGCTGTTAATTTTGCGTAGGAGACTGCCTCTACCCATTTAGTGAAGTAATCAATTGCGAATAAAACGTACTCGTGTCCCTCTACGCCTGCTGGTGTTACCTTGCTGATTATATCTATACCCCAGGTGGAAAGGGCCATGGAGAAGTGAAGGTGTATAGTTCTGAGGGAGGCAAATGGTTAAGGTTACTGAAGATTTGGCATTTTGGGCAAGTTTTTACAAAGTGATGACAATCAGTTTTCATAGTGGTCCAATAGTACCCTGAGCGGGATATTTTTCGGGATAGCATTTTTCCGTTCATATGGGGTCCGCACACGCCGTTATGGTATTCTTCCATCAGTCTTTGGGCTTGGTTTTGATGGACACAAAGTAACTTGATTTTATTCGGCGTGTATTTGTACAGTTCTCCCAGAATTATGCTATATTGTGAAGCGAGGAGGCGTAGGGCCTTTTGTGCTCGCAGGGAAGTGTTTGGGGGGAATTCCCCACTTGTTTTGTAACGAAGGATGTCCGTGTACCATGGTTCTTCTTCGGTGTTTTCAGGTTCGGAGTCTATGGCACAACAATAAGCCGGCTCTTTCCTTCGCTCGACCCGAAGGGTCATTCCGTCCCATTCATTCGGGATGTTGAGCATTGAAGCTATCTTCGCTAGTGCATCCGCGAATTGGTTGTCGTCTCTTGGCAAGTACGTATACTCGATTTTTTCAAATTGCTCGACTATTTGGTCCAAGTGAGCTTGATATTTTGAGAGACTAGTGCTTCGGACCTTCCATCTTTTGGATATATGGTTGATTATTAGGGAAGAATCCCCGAAGACTTGTAGGTGTTTGACTCCGAGGCTAACTGCGGTCTCTAGCCCAACTATGCAGGCCTCGTATTCGGCGGCATTGTTTGTGGCCTCGAAGTCAAGTTCGACGGAAATTGGTATATGGGCTCCTTCGGGACTGACTAGGAGAACTCCGACACCGCATCCTTTTTGGTTGGACGCGCCATCGAAGTATAGTGTCCAATAGTCGTCTCGTATCATCAGAAGTTCCTCGTCGGGGAGGAGGTAAGCTTCCGTGGTTTCCTCATTCGTGGCATGCTCGGCCAGGAATTCGGCTACCGCTCTTCCTTTGATTGTTTTTTCCGGCATGAATTTTAGGTCGAACTCCGAGAGCATGACTAGCCACCTGGACAGGCGACCACTTAGGGCGGGCTTTTCGAACATGTATTTTAAGGGATCTAGGTGTGACACTATATGAACAGTGTGGGCCAATAGGTAATGTCTGAGCTTTTTGGATGCCCAGACGAGGGCGAGATAGGTTTTCTCAAGTTCTGTGTATCTCGTCTCGTACTGTATGAACTTCTTGCTCAAGTAGTAAATGGCTCGCTCGGATCCATGTACACACTGTGAGAGCATAGCTCCTGCTGCAGTATCCGTGACGGCTAGGTATAGGCGTAAAGGGATTCCAGGCAAAGGCGGGGAGAGGACGGGTGGTTTGCTTAGGTATTCTTTGATTTTATCGAAGGCAGTTTGGCATTGTTCATCCCATTCGATCTTTTCTTCTTTTCTTAATTTTTTGAATATTGGCTCACAAGTCATAGTAAGCTTGGAAACGAACCTACTAATGTATTGCAGCTTTCCTAGGAAGCCCCTTATCTGTTTTTCAGTTTTTTGGTGGGGGCATTTCGGTAATGGCTTTGATTTTAGATGGGTCAATCTCGATTCCTCGCGTACTAACAACATATCCTAGCAATTTTCCCGAGGTTACCCCGAACACACATTTTTGTGGATTTAGTCTCATGTTATATTTCAAGATTCGGGTGAAGAACTTTTTAAGTGCCGGGAGGTGACCGCGCCGGTCTTTAGATTTGACGATCATGTCGTCCACATAGACCTCGATTTTTTTATGTATCATGTCATGGAGTAACGTGGTGGCTGTTCTTTGATAGGTGGCCCCCGCGTTTTTCAAACCAAAAGGCATTACAGTGTAACAATATGTTCCCCAAGGGGTAATGAAAGTCGTTTTTTCCATGTCTTCTTCTGCCATGAGTATTTGGTTATATCCGGCGTACCCGTCCATAAGGGAGAGGAGCGCGTGTTCTGCGGTGTTGTCTACTAGTATGTCAATGTGAGGTAGAGGGAAGTCATCTTTAGGACTGGCTTTGTTGAGGTCTCGAAAGTCTACGCACATTCGCACTCGTCCATCTTTTTTAGCTACGGGGACAATATTGGCCACCCATTCTGGGTAGTTGGAGACTTTTATAAAGCCGGCGTCTAATTGCTTAGTGACTTCTTCTTTTATTTTTAAGGTTATCTCTGGTTTGAGCCGCCGTAGCTTTTGTTTTACTGGCGTCATTTTGGGATCTAGCGGAATTTTATGCTCAGCGATTTCTCGATCTATTCCTGGCATGTCTTTGTAGGACCAAGCAAAGACACCCTCGAATTCCCGCAAAGTGGAGATTAGATCGGCCTTTTCAGTGGGAGTTAAGGTGAGGCCAATTTTAATAATTTTAGGATTTTCTTATGTTCCAATATTTACCGATTCTGTGTCCTCAATTATAGGAGATTTGAGTTCTTGCTCACTTACATCTTTTATTAGTTCGGTATATTCCTCTTCTGGCTCTTTTTCGTGCTCATTAGTGGCGAGACATTCTGCATTATTACTCGGATTTTTAAGCGGCACATACTCAAAAGTTTTGTTTATCTTATTAAAGTCATGAAGCATTACATCAAAGAGATCTCCCGGAGTAGAGATTTCCGGGTCTAAACTATTTTTGGGAGGGGCTACAATTTTGCTAGGTTCGGACTCAGAGTCAGACTCGGATTCAGACTCTAATTCTTCGTACATCGGACCCTCTCCCGCAGATATCTTGAACTTCATCCCACGAGCGTTAGTCCATTTGAAAGTCTTGCGCCACCCTCGTTGGATGTGGTCATCTTTTCAGGGTGATGGAGCGATCAATTTAGTAGGATCGAACACTTCATCTTGGAGAGCTAATGCCATAATTTCTGTTTCTTTCTTCGCTCTTTTCTTTTCTAACCCAAACAATAGCCTGAAAGCGTGTGAGTTGGGGAGCGTTTTTGGCATAGCATGGTTCTTTGGGGCGAGTGGCCTTTGAGAACGTAAAGGGTCGTGTCCCAGAGCTTGCATCTCTTGGGTTTGTGCGACCTCTAGGTATAGATGTTCGGGATATGCTTCTTCCATCGCGTTCCTTGATGGCTATCACGGGCAAGTACTCAGGGGCCCTGCATTATTGTTGTGGAGTAGGAGACACATTAGTTTGTTTTGTGAGTCGGTTCTTTTTTAGACATTCTTTGACTACCCTTAAGTCGGACTAGTATATTTGGACTGTTATGTGTGCACTTTGAACTCTTTATGTTTTTGAAAATCTCTGCCCGTGTGACATTCATGATTATTTGCATGGTCGACTTTTAGTGTCGAACATTGCCGTCGTAGGAGGCCTAACAACGACGCAAAGAGTTATTAATTTTTCGCGAGTCGCTTTTGAAATCGAGTGCTTTTCTTACGCCCTCGTAGAAATTCTTTTTATGAACATTTTTTTTTGCTACGTATTTTCCTTTCGTGCGGGCGCCGAAGCTGCTGCGCCTGACCAGAAGGCCAAGCAGCAACTTCAGCGCCCAGCGAGGGGCGTGAGAATTTCTGGCGCCCAGCCAGGGGCGTTGAAAATGCGTCCCTGGCTGGTTCTCGTTTTCTGTCTTCTGCTTATGCGACTTCGATTTGCGTGCTTGCCTAATAACGTCCTTTACGCGTGGCAGCGTTTGTGGGATTCGTTACAGGTCATCCCGAGCGTCGCTTATTTTGTGGCGATCATTCGGGTTTGCGGAACACGTGTTTCGGTATAACTCTTTGGAAAATTATTCTATGAATGTTTGGGCAGTTTTTAAGGTCGTTGGTTTTCTAGGATAGTTTGTCACACACAATCACATATTTCGCTACACATAACTACATTACAAACATGGATTTGAAAATTAAATATGCCACGTAGTTTATGATAGGCTTCTATGGGTAGTTTATTTGCGCCTGGCTTGGTACCGCTTCTATCGTAGATCCAACACATGCCCCGGTCGAGGTAGTGTCTTCAACAGACGAATTTCGCTCAAGAGGCCAACCCGCAAGTGCAAGCCAAGGGGGCATGCAGGCGAGAGGGACCTAATGGGCGAGCGATTGGGTTCGGGATAGGTGTACTACCTGCACAAGTACCAAGTGGGAAACATGCGCGGCGTATGCACCCCCCTATTGGCGAAAAAAGGTATCCTTAGTCCCAACTCCCGAGGGAGCCGAGATTCGTTATGATGTTCTGCCCGTTCACATTAATATGCTGATTTTCAGGTCGTCCCAACTTGATGGGGAAATAAACGCGGGGTAGGATCGTTTCACCCTTCGGCTATTTTGATTACCTACAAGCACGAGTATTTCCTTCACTATCCCCAGTGGAGTCGCCACTGTGAGGGGGTCGAAAAAGCGCGAGGCTAATGCGTGACCTTGTCTCTCGTGGGTGTGACGATTCTTTTTATTCAATCAAGTGTAATTGGATTTCCTGTGAGTATACACCCAATTGACTAGTAATATAGGAGTCGCCATTCAGTTTTTAACGACAATGAGAAAAACTGACAAAACCCGGTTATCGTGACATAAAGGGAGTGCAATTATGTTTGACCACGACGGCCGTAGGTTCCCTTGTGATCCCTGGTGCGGGGATCTCTCAAAATACACTCGCAAGGTAGAGATTGAGGGTTCGGGGGACTGTAACTACCGAGAGGAGTACTTCGCTCGTCGATAACTCCAGAGGCAGGATATCCTTACTAGCTCAGCATAAATAATTGAAGGGACATGCGTTAACTATTAAACTAATCTGAGTTGATTTTAGCAGTATGCAACATATAATACTAATTCGATCGTGATTATCTGATTTAAATAGCATTAAGGGACCTAGCATGATAATCCGATTTCCCAAAAATATTATATTTGTTAGGCGTGATAGAACAATCAGATTAGGTTAGTTTAACAGTTTGTAAAAAGGGCGAGGAAAGCAGTTAAATCATCGAAAAGGGACACATTACGACGCACCCTTGAGAGGTGCGTCACGGTTCTCAGAAAACTAACCACTTTGACTTTGCTATTTCTCCTTTTTATTTAATGAATCTCAATTATGGGACAGGATACGTTCTGTTCGATTTATGGATCGATTGCGACAGAACGCGTGAATAGTTTCGCAGCGAGAGGCTTAGGCTAAGGGTTGGAGTCAATACTCAGAATATAATTATGTGTTGTTGTGTGTTGTTTCACGTCGAATTTAGGGGCCTATTTATAGGGAAGAGTTCGTAGAAAGATAGAATTGCAGATTTCTAATCCACAAAGAATTAGGAAAAAACACGTACCCAGGTATTTTCAGCGTCCAGAGCCAGGCGTTGAAAATAGGGTATGGACTGTTTTCTTTAGTCAGATTCGGATTCCTGAAATCCGTAGAGTTTGAGATTAATTCGAGTCTTTTAGCGCGTATCAATTTTATGACGGAATGCGTCTGGGCCCGTTACGAACGCTAGGCTCGTTAGGATTTTAATTAATACGTAACTCTTATTTCTGAATCATATTAGGAATAGGATTCTCGCAGTTTTCTATCTCATTTAGGATTTATGTTGGAATGCAACACCTAATTCTGACAGGTTTCTATCTTTTATGATTTGCCACTTTTAGAAGCTACCTTTTACGACAATTACTATTTTTAGCAGGTTTCCATAAATAGCAGGTTTCGGGTGAAATGAAATGGGGAATCGAGATTCGTTTATTTTATAGGAGATGCGTTGTCAAGTGGAGTTTTTATGCTTTCATCATCGAACCTTTCCCTTGCGGGAATGGGGATAAAAGTAGGTGTCTACACATTTATTCTATACTGTGGTGCTGGCAAAGGTTTTGGGGCCCTAATTCAACCTTTGCCATTTCTTATTTCTAATAGATGGGGCGCAATCACATGCAACACCTATCGCAAAATCGCTTAATCGAAATGCATGCAAACGTGCTCTGCGCGGGCCGTCTAGGGAGACGATGACCCTAGATGGGGCGCAATCACATGCAACACATATCAAAAAAATCGCTTAATCGAAATACATACTCTAGTCTTCCGTCTTCAAGGTACTCAAGGGTTAGGCTTATTAAGTTCCAAGTTTCAAGGGTGTAAAATATGATAGTATATTGCAGAATGATGGATTTATAAGCTAATCTGTGCTTGGAATGCAGGGAACTTTGAGGACTTACAATCAACATATGTTGGAGGAACATAGAAGGTTTTCTTTTAGGGCTCTAACCCTTATACTCTGTACTCTATGATGAACCTATGTCCTGATGATAATCCCCTCCCCTTTTAAACAAATTTTCTTTTAGGGCTCTAACCCTTAGACTACTGGCAAACTTTATGTTCACTGAACAGTATTTTAACTAAGCACCTTTAGGTGCAAAATCTCTGTTGATTGCAAACTCCAAATTTACGATAGCTGTAGTTCTGTTATTAGTCACAACAAATTTAGAGTTCAATTCTTTTTGTTAATTTGTTAGATACTTAGATTTGTACATAATGCCATGTTGTATATTTTTAAACTGTTTATTTTGTTGTTTAAATTTGTTTATCTTCCTTTTTCAGATTTGTTATTTAAATTGTTTATTTGAGTTGTATTTTAATTAATTAGGTTAAGTTAATAAATTATTGAATGAATGAATGTTGAGTTGTTGACTACTTCAGTAAATTGATTTATAAAATGATAGAATGATAGTACTTTTGATTTATAATCGACATAATACTAACCTACTAACTTATAGATTGATACTTTGATAGTGCTGTCAAGTTACTAACTTACAGGTAGGGCTATTAATGAGCCGAGCCGAGACCGAGCTTTGCTAGGCTCGGCTCGAGCTCGTGGGACTGAGACAGAGGCGAGGCGAGGCGAGGCTCGAGCTCGAAGCTCGTCGGGCCTCAAATTTTGAGCTCGGCTCGAGCTCGTTAGCTCGAAATGAAAGTTCGGCTCGAGGCTCGAGCTCGAGTTACAAGCTCGTTTAAGGGCTCAACCATGCTTCTGGTTAATTATTGGCCTGTGGTTGTCAGTGTCTAATTATAAACAAAGCTAACTGTTACAGGGGATTGATATTAATATTTGTGAGTAGTTGTGTTTGATTTTGGTGGTCTGTACTGTGGTGGTTGTATGGTGGTTGCAATTTTGGTCTAATTGTTGGCCTGTGGTTGTCAGTGGCGATGGCCGTATAAACACAATAATCCATTTTCACCCAAAGGGTTTCCCAACAGCTAGCCTACACAAAAATCTATTAATCTCTATGTTGCACTATTGTTGCATGTTCAAGAGAGGTATTCTTCACAACATTCTGAAAGGAATAATCTTTGATTGTTGCACTATATGTCGATCTCTATGTTGCACTATTGTTGCACTATATATCAAGGCCTTCTGAATTGAGCATGGATAATTGCCTTAAGCTTTAATTGCTAAACGACTATCAAGATGCACTTTCACTAACAAATTGCTATAATGGTGCACTTTCACTAACAAATTGCTATAATGGTGCACTTTCACTAACAAATTGCTATAAAGGAATAATCAATAGGTTAATGCAGTCATTGGCTCTCATCTTTCATTAGAGCCAATGACTGCATTAACCCTCATGCGCGTCCTTGCGGATGATTGTATGATATGGAGTAGTTGTGTCCGTTACAGCCACGATTATCTATCATGCGAAAATGGTGATTAATGGCGGCGAGTTGTCTCCCTTCCAAGTGAAAGGCTTCTCGTCCAAATTGTTTTGGCACGAAGTTTGGCTTGTGAATAGAAATAAAATTGCTGCAGAAGATTGGGCAGAGACGAGTTATTAATCGCTTGTCGACAGCAAGAGCAGCTGGAAGCATTCCAAATTTCCTGTCAAAAAAACAAAACAACAGCTTTACAACCTAAAAGCATCATGGAAATCTAGAAGAAATCACATACAAAGAGACAAACGAAGTACCATCACACCGAGAAACCTTCCTAGAGAAAACATTTGAAATGCGAAATACAACTGCTATTACTGATACTGTAACATTGTAGAAACAAGCATTTGCTTTTGGCTTCATGTAAGAAGCCTTTAATTTAATGTTCATTATTAACCAAAAAAAAAAAAAGAAGCAGCAACATCAAATTTACCCACCCCCCAAAAAAATGAATAAAAAATATACCTCATCTTTGAGATTGTTAAAAGCGACGCGCAACCTCGTTTGATAAGCTCCCCTTTGGTCACTGAAAATGGCGGGATTTGAATGCAACTTTGTCATTATCCATGCCATTGGAAATGGATGCTGATCCAATACCCCAGCTTCCAACTCCTGACTCGCATCCATAATGCCCAAAGAATCCCACAGCTTTGGGATCCTTACCAAGAAGAAACACTGTACACAAATACACAATAAAGTCAGAAAGCTTACCAGTGCCTATGTAAGTCAATTCATGCAATATGTCAGTTCTGATCTGGCAGAAATTTTCACTAAGCGTAGAAATTGTCCAAAAAAAAAGCCAAAAAAAAAAAAAAAAAACTTGCCACTAGGAGCCATGTACATCCACTTAATTTGTTAGTACTACGAAAATTGTTCAAGTGATGCTGGAAGTAAGCTAGAAGGCCGCCCCCAAGCATATTTGTCCGACGTCTCATCCGGATTATTAACCAATTCAAGGAATGCCGGATACATACTTATCGCATCCGCGGATGGCATAATGAAGGAAACTACGATTATCATCAACAACGCCACCTTTCGTTGCCTGGGATCCATAGCCTTGTTCACGGCAATTGATTCCAGTTTTGAAACTTCAGTGATCACCTCTCCAAAAATTGAGGCAGAATGAAGATCACTGTAGTTATCAATTAGGAGCGGATCGCCATCGATCCTCAATCTCGTTAGGAATAATACGTCCTCCAACGTTATTCCTAACAGATGCCCGTTGATGTTAAACGTAGACGTATTAGCTGCATAGTGTTTATACACCTCTCTCAAAAACCAACCAAGCAGCTTCGATTTTGGAAACAACAACGCATTGAACCTAATTCCGACGCAATTAGAGCGATATACACCGCCAATTTCAGTCAAACAACTCAAAATCATTTACTTAAATTTGGAAAAGTATCTTAAAATTGCATTGCTAATAACAACAAAAACAACATCACTTACCCGATCATCTGCGTATAATCGCTGTAAATTTCCCTGGTTCATATTGTGTGGAGAAGATGACATTTTAATCTATGCCGCCAAAGAAATAAGAAATGAAATAACGCTTGCACATGTGAGTTACCCTGCTATAATTCTATTTTCTTCTTGTAACATAAATGAGGGTTTAATGTTAATGTTTTTGATGATATCATTGGCGGCAGTAGATTGATCGGATGAAGCTGAGAGAAATTGCATGATTAACAGCTAAAAAAAAACACAGTCAACCCGTACTAAACTTACCCCTACTAATGAGTACCCTTATTGGGTTTCAGCAGGGGTAAGTAATAGGGGTAAGACTAATAGGGGTAAGAATATTAGTAGGGGTTTCAGTAGGGGTAAGCGTATTAGGGGTAAGATTAATAGGGGTAAGGATATTAGTAGGGGTATTAAAATCAGTCAGTGCAAAGCCCACTCACTCACTCACTCTGCTTCCCCAATTCACTAAACACTCGAAACTTTGGTGTATACTCATTCACTCTGCACATGTGAATTCAAACTTTATTGGAAATGAAACTGGTACTGAAACCTTGATTTTTCGAGTTTAAAACTATTAATCACCAATGGTTTATGGATTAGCACGTAAAGTTTGAATTCAATATTATCCTACACCCTCATTTATCCTACACCTCTCAACATAGATTCCATCACGTACAAAGTAGTCACGTACTATAGAGTTTAAATGGCGTAGGGGGTTAAATATAATGAAACTGGTACCGCTCAGTATAGCATACACAATTCACTAATCACATGGCTTTAATGAGAGTTTCAGAATTTCAAAAGCATTGCTAATATGAATCTACGCCAATCAATTTATCTACCCTACGCCAATATATACACCCAACGCCAATATATGAAAAGCATATCATGAAAATATTGCTTACCATCATCAGCCATCATTCGGCGTATCTGCTGTATTTGGTCTGGAGGCTCCATCATATGAAAACCAATCGCCATCCAACGATCGAATTTACTGCATATTTGGCCCATGAGCTCAAAACGAACGTTATGTTGAAGGACCAAGGTATTGACATCTTTTATTAAGTCAATCTTCCACTCGGGAAAGCTCGAACTACTCGAACGCCTGGAGGTGCTCGAACTACTCGAACGCCTCGAACGCCTCGAACGACGATTGGTGTTGGATGTGCTTCCTTCATATGGACCATTTTCTAAACTTTCCAACATTGATTGAACTGTATAGTCAAGCCTACAGGCATCCCCTTTTGCAAATTGGGGTTTTATTCGGTAGAAAATACGCTTAAGGATCGACTGGCGGTTAGTTTGAATTGGACCGCATTTGTCCTACCAAGAACAAAAATTAAAGTAAGCACCAAGAACAAATACAACATGAAGCTACCTTCATAAAATAAAAACTACCTTCACATTAGCAAACTAATGACAATCAAAAAAACTCTTAAATCTTCCTTAAATTAGAGGAACAAACTTTCAACAAATGACAATAAAAAAACCTCTTTAATCAATCAGTCACGCACAACTATACCAATCGATCAATCAAGAACTATAGTAACACCAAAATCAGAGATCAAAATTCGAAATTCAATCAAATATTTTCAAGAACTAATCAATGAATGAAAATCGCACAGCAAAACTCAATCAAATATTTTCAAGAACTAATCAATCGAAATAACACACGAACAAACAACACCGCAACGTGTTGGAGTACATGATCAGGCACATCAATCATCAGCTCAAGTCAAGCACACCAAGGAGCAGGAGGTTCAATACAATCAGTATATGAGCTCAGCACAACATGCAACCTTGCTAGATCAGAGTATAAAATAAAAACTACCTTCTGATTGCGCAAGCATTCTTCCTTAAATAACTACTTCACAGTCAAGATAAAATAACAAGGCATTGAGAATTTTATGTTTATTCATTCGCCCAACTTCAATTATAAAAGAACAACATAAAAGAACTTCAATTAACTTCAATTATAAAAGAACAAAATTCCCCACATTTCCTTCATTTAAAACACCAAATCCACCAAAAAAAAGTAGTTAATTTGTGCAATTGAAGATGATTTAATCCAACGAATTCCCCAAAATAGGGGTAATTTAATTCAATTCAAACAAAATATTACTTACAATAATTGATGAATCAGCCATTTCTTCTCTCTTCCTTTTGCCCTTCCTTTTGCCCAAAATATAACTCACCTGCTCTTCTATTGTTAATAATTTATTAAATTTGGGATGAGAGGAAGACGTGGAAGACACTTGTTTGATTTGAGGAGACTAGAGGAGCAGAAAATCGAATAGAAGATCTTTTTCTTCCTCGAAAGAATGGGAACACTGAGGAGTAAATGAGAGAGTAAATGTGAAACTGGGTGGTCGTTGGATGCCCAGTTAGGCAGCTACGGATAGAAGACATTTTTTTTTTTTTGGTGGATAGAATTTGAATAATTGATGATGATGAATATTCTCCGTGGAGTCTCCCTGATTTTTCATGCCAACTCAGTGTCTCCCACTGAAACTAGTCCCTTATCCAGCTGGCAATCCGGTCGGATTGGGTTAATTTCAGCTTGACCCAATTGGTCTATAGTAACCCGACCTCCCAATCCTAACCCGACCTATTTAATTAAATGGGTCAAAAACCCAATTAGTCTATAGTACTACCGGCCATCACGTGTAAGATTTTATGTACTCTTACTTTATAAAGACATTAAAAAACTGACATTAAAAAAACAAACTAATTGAACGCAGGGTCGAAAACTTGGGTCAAAGCTTGAATAACTATGACGCGGTATGAGAGAAGTAGTGTGAGAAAATTATAAAGCAAAGTCATTTTATAAATTTTTTAGAAAAGGAGGTGAGGTGTGACATCACACCTCACAAGCACAACTGATTCAATTATCATGATTGGTAACTGAAACCATAACATTTTTCATTATTATCTGAATCTCTATAATAGAGAATAAATTATATAATATATATACTTTGTATAAAAAATATGCTACATATCCAAAAATTACAAATTATTGAATGCCTAAAAAAATTTTAAAATCCAACCCAATTTAAAATTCAACCCAATCCATAATTTATCCAATTAAAAATGTAACCCAGTTAAAAATTCAAGCAAGTCCATAATTTCACCAATTAAAAATTCAACCCAATCGAGGTTCACCCTAAATCAAACCACTCACTCGTCGGTCACCACTCACCACTCACTCGCCACTCGCCACTCACCACTCACCACTCACCACTACCTGTGTCGACGACCACAGTCTCCACGACAGCGACCTTCAACCTGCAAAAAGCGCCACTCGTCAAGACGCCAACAAGGTTATCTTCTAATCCCCATTCATTTTCCCCTAATTTTCTATTCCCCATTCTTAATAATTTTTAACAAATTGAAATGAATACGAGTACATATTATTTGTCTCTATGTACTACATAGTATGTAGTACAATGTATACTATTATTTATCTTGTCAACCATTGTATATTTGCTTCCCAAAACTGCAAGGCAAATAATAACAGAAAAATATAAGAACAATGAAAAAAACATACATCTAAGTAGTAGATAGAAGATAGAGAGATAATGGTTTTAATAAACAAATAAAAGAAAGAATAATACTTCCTCCGTATCGAAATAAACGCAACGATTTGACATAAAGTAGAGAGGAAAAGTGTCAAATCGTTGCATTTATTTTGATACGGAGGAAGTAACATTTTTTTAAAAAAATAATTGAAATACTCTAATTCTTTCTTCTCTATTGATGGCCGCATCTCAATATCTGAAACATGCAGACCAAAATATTTTTTGCATGTTTCAAGTGCAGTGATACTAATGGTAACAGTAGTTGAATTTAATTTGGAGATGCTTTTTGCACGCACAACTATACAAATGGGTTCCAACCCAAACTGACATCCCTAACAAATTTGAAAGCATGGATCCTCAAGTAGTTGGGCTGCACATGTGCATTTTTCAAGTGACCTGCTAGTCTGCTATGGCTTAACTCTATGCAATATAAAGATATAATCCTTTACATATAATCACAATAAGATTCAGAAGTTTTGGTTCTTACACAGAAAGTTCATGCTAATAACATAAGTTCGTACATAGACTTCATACTGCTGCTGCTACTACTACTAATAATAATAATAGAAGTTCATAATAATAATAGGAAAAGTACATAGAGGTTCTCCTAAAAATGATTAAGATAGCTATCTAATGTTCCCCAAAATAAGCAGACTCCATTTCTATACAGCACCCCTAAATTTTACAAGCTACTCATCATTTGATTCATGAGCATTTAATTCAAGATCAACAAATTTCTTAATTATATTAAGATAGGAAGCAGACATAGATTGAGCCACTTCGAGAGCTTCTACAAGCAGCTCCTTTTTCCTCATCACCGCAACTTGGCTGGAAGGAGGAGAAGACTGAGGCAGAGCTGAGGAATTGGTAGACGGAGTGGAAGTCGAAGCTTGGGTACTGAGAGGAGGAGGAGAAGTCTGAGGCACAACCAAGGGATTGGTAGGAGATCGAGTGGAACTCGAAGCAGCTTCGCAGGTTGACATGACCTTCACAAAGAAATCGCAACTACCTGCATCCTGCCAGTACCCACAAACGTGAAAAGATGGTATAATTACACAAATTACATTTAATACAAACATAAAAAAAAAAATCACACCTTAACACAGCAACTCCAAAATTTCTCTCTCTTTACAAAGGTGTTGCGACAGAAGCCACGACCACAAGGACATAACCTAAGCTCGTCTTCAAACGAGTAGAACTCGCAACTTTTGATGCTATTTCTCTGTCACATAACATTTAATAAGATATAACATTAAAAAAAAAGGGAAAAAATAAACAAATATCATTCCAAAACAGATGAGCATTTCTGATACTGATATCTGTTCAAACCATAAATTCCAGGTTATTATTTTTTGCTGGCAAAGGTTTTGGTTTTGAGTTTGCTGTGAGGTGTAATGTTGATCTTTTGTTTAGTGTGATTAGAAATGTGATTCATCAAGTTTTAGCCGTTTATTGAAAATTTATGGTTTTTTCTCTTCTGTAGTGGCTGTGTATTTTGGATTATGAGCTCAACTTCTTTTCATTAAGATGTAGTATACACCGAGGTTGGCATTAAGATGTAGTTATGTCAGATCTAGACCTGCCTTATCTATTTTTCTTCATATGCATAACTGCTTTAACATAGAAACACTTTTGTGTCGAGCTGTTTTGATCGCCTAATACTACGCCTTTGAAGACAGGTTTTAGACTTTTTCAAGGTAGTTTCGCTGAAATTAAGTTGGGTCATTTAATGGCTGATTATGTCAAAGCTATATGATCCTGTATTGCTTTGAATTATAGTGTTGTCCTATGTAATTCGATTAGAAATTTCCTTAACCTGTTTCCAAAATCGATTGTTATATTTGTTTCTTCAAAGATTTTTGTGATGCATACTGTTTTGTGATGCATACTTTTTTGGTCACACATTTCTAACTTCTAAGGCTTTTCTAGCTTCATAGACGGAAATTATACTCTTAGTTGGTGGAATATTTTCCTCATTATATCTTCTTATTCAGACTTCAACCCATATTTGCAACTTTATGGTGTCCCGCCCCTTAAGTTAGGATACTGAATTGTTCTTACCTATGAGATGATCATATATTAGACTTCAACTATGTGATCATATATTACCCTTGTGACTTGTGTGAGTTACTTCTTAATTGTTCTGAGAATATTGCAGTCTGCAGTTATTGATATGTGGCCAGTTGGTTGCATCATGATGGACATTGTCAAAAGGGAACCCCTCAACCCCTGGCCTTTTTCCTAGCAAGGACTACTTGCAACAACAGTTGCAACTAATAAATGAGGTGAGGTTAATCATCTCATTCCCACAATTTCTCTACATCTGTTGTTTCTAAATGTTGCATAATATGAAGGAAGCAATTTATTAATACAAAAAAAATCTTTGTTGAGGTGGAGTAAAAGAAGTGCCCTGTTTGTTTTCATGATTGATTAAAAGATGTGTACTACAACAAAAAAAGTGAAGTTCTAGCTAACCCCTACATCTTTGCCTTTTTTGTCAACATTTAAAGAAAATGGTAACATGGAGGCTATTGTATGATAAACAGAGTTCATTTAAATTTTCATCTAAATAATCCCATACAATGTAAAAGTTTACAACCAAAAAATTGTTCACAAATGAACAGAGTGGAAGAAATGAACAACTTGTGATTTTAAGTTTGTGACGTTAAATCGACAATTTCTTTCTAATCATCAGCATTCACCCTAATCTCATAACCATTTAGCATACACAAAGATTATAATTCATGATTCATCAATAATTTTCAAGTCAAATTTCTCAACAAAATTAATCATTTTCAAATCATTCAAAATGAGCGACAATTAGACTCGGCAATTATTGTTAATAAACGAATTCAAAATCGAGTAAAAAATAGAATGAAATCGAGCAAAAAGAAGAGAGAGAAGAGAAGAGTGAGAACCAGTTAGCAATCATCTGCTGGAAGTGGCTGAGTGGGGTTTGCGTCTGATGAAGTAATATTATTTTCACCTAAATAAACCAAAACTCAGTTAACCTCTGAAATGTGATAAGCTTATATGCTATTAGCCTATTGCTTAACAATAACACAATACACAAGTTTAACAGTGCAGCATTCATGAGCCACAAAACACAGCCTTGACAACTGTACAACACAGCTACTAGCAACACATGTGAAACAACAACAATCAACAGCAGACAATCAACAGCCAGCAGCAGACAATCAACGTGAATTAAGTAAGCAATAATTTCAAAAGCAATGCTAATATGAATCTATGCCAATCAATTTATCTACCCTACGCCAATATATACACCCAACGCCAATATATGAAAAGCATATCATGAAAATATTGCTTACCATCATCAGCCATCATTCGGCGTATCTTCTGTATTTGGTCTGGAGGCTCCATCATATGAAAACCAATCGCCATCCAACGATCGAATTTACTGCATATTTGGCCCATGAGCTCAAAACAAACGTTATGTTGAAGGACGACCAAGGTATTGACATCTTTTATCAAGTCAATCTTCCACTCGGGAAAGCTCGAACTACTCGAACGCCTAGAGGTGCTCGAACGCCTCGAACGCCTCGAACGACGATTGGTGCAAGCATACACACTTATCCTACACCGCTAGTTCAAGTGTTTAGTGAATTGTGTTTTTATTCAAGCGTTAATAGGGGTAAAGACCACAGCCAAGCGATTAATAATGTCAATTTTCCGACACGAAAACGAAAATGGGTCGACACGAATACTACCTGAAAAAATGAGTTAGGTTTAGGTTGAAAATACTAAGTATTACAAATGGTCAAATGGTAGCTAGAAGGGCCGCCCCCAAGCATATTTGTCCGACGTCTCATCCGGCCTACTAACCAATTCAAGGAAGGCCGGATACATACTAATCGCATCAGCAGATGGCATGATGAAGCAAACAACAATGATCATCAACAATGCTACCTTTCGCTACGTGGGATCCATAGCCTTGTTCACGGCAATTGATTGCAGTTTTGAAACCTCATCAATCACCTCTCCAAAGATTAAGGCATAATGCACATCACTGTAATTAGCAATGAGGACCGGATTTGCCATCTATCCTCAATCTTGTTAGGAATAACACGTCCTCCAAAGTTATTCCTAACGTATGCCCGTTGATTTGAAAGGTACATGTACTAGCTACATAGTATTGACACACCTCTCTCAAAAAACCACCAAGTAGCTTAGACTTTGGCAACAACAACACTCTATAGAGCCCCCCTAATCCTACGCATTCATCCAAAAAAGGCTCTGAATCTTTTTTTAATTCAGCTATAACTTTATGGAGGTAAGTGAGGCGGCCAGCAGCTAAATGGCTTCGTTTCAGACATACCTGTATCAATGACATGAGCTCTTATTGAGTCAATGACATCTACAGCCCCTTGAACTTTGTTGATCTCACATCAATAAAATTAAACAATACGACATTTCAAGTTATCAACAAAATTAAACAAAAAGCAAAGAATGAATTATTGGAAGAGCAAGGGAGAAGGGGACACGTGGACATTGGGGTAAGAGTTTTAATATAACAAGGTATAGATTTGCAATTTTAGTAGAAAATTAGGAAAATGGCATCAATCTGTAATTAACAATATAATATACAATTAAAAGCAGCTAATT
>NC_079488.1:55652051-55744551 GCF_020520425.1 Spinacia oleracea
TCCAAGTCTCGCTTGGTCTGAAATGCTTCCAAAGCTGCAAAATAATAAGCGATGCTTCAAAATCATGATATGATAAAGCAGAAGATTTTTAGCACTGCTGTTGATATGCAGAGCTTCCAAAATAAAACCAGGGAGTTTCTGATACACTTATCATTTATCACAATGGAAGTGTAGTAGCCTATTCAATAAGTATTCACTTGTTATAACTTCCACTGATTTTTGTAATTACAAAAAACCTTACCCTTGGCTTAGGTTCTCTCTACAAGAAACTGAGATTAGCAGTAAATTTCAAACATCAACCTAGATATCTTATTGATGAATGATGGAAGAAAATGGCTAAAAGAGCACAATTTCATGAGCGCAAACCTCCGGATTCGTGGAAACCCAGTCTCCATCATAATCACCACCAGCAATTTCATCTGCCATTGACCTAGACCCCTTAGTAGGGAAAAAGATTCCATATTTAGCGTTGCCAACAAAGTCTTTCAAAGATTCTATATATTTTGCATTCACAATATGTATATTCCCAGGGTGAAGGCCTGGATTTCTATAGACTAGCAGTGGACCAGCGAGTGGTCCTTGATCCCTACATGAACAACAAACAAAAGTGAGTGAAAAGATTCATTGCATACATTTGGAAGAAATTTAATTATGGAACATTTGACAGTAACATCCTAGATAACATTTTATCAGAATCAATCAACATATAATGAACAGCATGTAACTCTAGTTCAATAAGCAAAATGTGTAGCTTAGTGATAAGCTGATGCCCTATCTCTCACTCAACATTATATCTCAAATGCTAGTATCATTCTTCCACCACATACAGTAAAATCTTTGCAGCAATTTGAAAACTGAAAAAATTTAAATTCAATCACAGACTAATACATATACCTCTTGTTCATTCATAAAAATGTCAAAATTATTGACAGGTTTATGCCTTGAACTTCAATCAACAGTCAACAGTCACCAGTTTCTTTCTTTCATTGTATACATTGTCTTTCAATGATTTAAAAGAAGTCATATTAATTGACAGGATAATAGCCCTAATAAAAGATTTGACGATAAAATCAGCAAAATATCCTGTTCACAGGAGCCATGAACATTGGCAAATTTGCCTTCACTTGCATGAACAAATGAACCGGAGTAATGCAATTTGTCCTAATCCACAGCCAAAGTGTCATGAAACAGTCAGACATTGTTATGTACTTAATCATGCAACACTGACTTAAGATACGGAGTACTTGGGTAGTTGGGTTTTTTTATATAAGGAAAATAAATTCAAACAATTATGCAACAGCAATAGTGATAAAAGCAATAAATTAATAAATCCTGAATTGATAGACATGAGTAGACTATGTTCAAATTAGCTATATATAGGCATATGGCGAGAAAAAATTCCTTCAGAATTTATCTGAACACTTAAGGCAAGTAAGTTTGAAAATCAGGTTTAGAAAAATCACGAAGTTCAAATGGGTACATAGTCATTCATGCCTATCTAAAATGAAATGAAACCCGATAATGGTATCATCCTCATACCATTTAAGTAACCTATGAGAGGTGAAGTATACAATATCATCAATCATCACCCCTTTTACTTGTCTGATAAAACACCAAGACTTGTCTAATTTGCAAATTCTTTTCCACTCAAAAGTACTCAGAGAAAACACATAAAAACTATTAAACGTTTCATCTCATTGTAGAAGAACTGACACGGGCTTGGTATGGGAAACCAGGAGCTTCTAGACTACTTCAAGGGATATGTTGTAGTAAGGGCTAAAAACTGACATCTAGAATAGTTGGTTATTGTTCGTGGTGTAAGCGTGCTACAATTGGTATTGGAGCTAAGTTCGTTGGGTTAAGTTCGATGATCGAGGTTAAGAGCGGGTATTCGTTGGATTAAGTTGTAAGGGGGATACAAATGTATCGACCAACGTATTACTTTGTTAATTACTACCACCACAATCACGATAAAACAGGTCAATCATAATTTTTGCCTATTTTAACAAGTTATTTCTAATAAGTAATATTTCTCCTTTTGATTTTCATTTGTCAGATTTATCTCCCTCAAAAATCACGTATATCAGTTCAATGGAACAAACAGTTTCTTGGCAGGGAGCTTCACTGCTTTGGATTCAACCTTAATCTCAGGTTGCCCGCTGTAGGTAACCTTGTATGTTTGAGCAATGAAAAGTCATTATCCAAGTTGGAGAAAGATTATGGTGCGAATACTTGTAATAGGAAAATTAGTATTGCTGAGATCGAACAAAAATTGCAGTCTCTTGGAGTTCTTACAAATGAAGATTTCACGAGGAAATTTTTGTTGTTTGTTTTCGTGTCATTTCTTTTCCCTATTTCAAATGATAGGGGTCACTCTACCATCAACAGAGAACACTTTCTTCCAAGAATTCCAATAGCTGGAATTGATCCTCGTCATCAAAATCAACAACCACTCAGGTATGATCCCACCAAAGGCTTCATCCATACATGTACCTTAACAATAGGCTCTTCGTCAATTATTTCAAGCTCTCCAAATGTGTCGGGAGACATTTGGTTTCTTTTTAATTATCAATTTGATCGAAGAGAAGAGATGGAGAGGTACAAAAATTCAGAGAGCTCTATGAGCAAGGAGAGGATTATCTAATGAAAAGAGGGATAATGACGAAAACGACAAAATTGGTGTAGGGAGAACTTATGAGTGTAGCTATTGCAAGAGAGGATTCACTAATGCTCAAACCTTATTAGGAGGGCACATGAACAATCATAGGAAAGACAAGGCTAAAGTAAGGCAACAACAACAATCCTACAACAATTATTTATCATCATATCGCATTAATTTGTATATCGTCATTAATAATTTCCTTAAAATATATTTTAAGAAATTATTTAGGCACACTATAGTATAACATAACCCAACACTAAAGTTTAATTTAATGTTTGATAACACTTTTTCTCCTGCTCGGATAGAGGACTTGGAGAGGGAATATGGTTCACGGTGTCACTTCTAGAAAAATCTCTTAGTAGGTGAATATGTGAGACCACAAATTTCAGATCCGCCACACCACACCTTGGCATTAGCTGGGGGAGGTGGTCCGATCGCACTTTAAAAAAGTGTAATAGGTTGCGTTTGTAGAAGTCAGGCGCGAAAACCCCTAAAAACGCCCCGAAATGTCCCTTTCGCGCCCTAAAGTCAACTTGTCGTATCTAAATGTGTGCAATCAAGACGTATAAAGCTTTAGTGAATAAAATATGACATGATCGAGCTTTAAAACCTTGTAATATGTTCTTTTTGTAGAAGTTAGGCGCGAAAACCCCTAAAAACGCCCCGAAATGTCCCTTTGACTTCCCAAAGTGAACTTGTCGTGTCTAAAAGTGTGCAATCAAGACCTACAAAGCTTAAGTGAATAAAATTTGACATCATTGAGCTTTTAAAACGGGTGCGTTTGTAGAAGTTAGGGGCGAAAACCCCTAAAAACGCTCCGAAATGGCCCTTTCACGCCCCAAAGTCAACTAGTCGTGTCTAAACGTGTGCAATCAAGACATAGAAAGCTTTAGTGAATAAAATAGGACATGTACGAGCTTTAAAACCTTTTAATACATTCCATTTGTAGAAGTTAGGCGCGATAACCCCTAAAAACTCCCCGAAACGTCCTTTTCACTTCCCACTCGAATTGTCTTTGCAGTCACCTCCCCGAAATGTCCTTTACACACAAATCATGTCCTCGATCTGATCCCTCAAGACACGGCATTGGTCGGTGTTATGTCCCAAGCCTTCATGGAACTCACACCATTGCTGCGAATTATTCGGGTTGAGCAATTTCGGGGGTTGAACCCATCTTTTGTCGCGTTTCATGGAATCAAAGATTTTAGCTCTCGACTCAGTCAACGGGGTGTAGTGAGAGTATTTGAATTCATAACAGGACGTACCGGGATCAGACGGTTGAACCCTCGATTGACCGGACCCGCGATCGGTCGCGGCTGTGAGGTTGTTATTGTTGTAACGATTGGTGTTATGATTATTGTTGTAGCGGTCTCCCCCGTGCTCGTTCCTTCTATCATTACCCCTGTCAAAGCGCCGGTCGGAGTCATGGCATCGGATGTATTTGTCGGCTCCAGCAAGAGCCGCCTCTAGTGTCGTTGGATTTTTCTTTAGCAGATGTTGATCTATTACTTACAATATCAAATAAATTATTATAATTAAGTCTCATGGTCATATTTAATTAGCTAATTTAAAGGTTATGTATTATTTATTTTTGGAATATTTTTAGCTACAACTACGAGTATTAATTTCATGCTAAAAACTTTGATCTATTGTCTTTTAAATTTACTTACCAAAACTCACAAAATAAGCAATTTTATATACGGAGTACTCCGTATAATATACATTAATTTACTTACCAAAACACTAGTTAAAACTTAAAAGCTACATATTATTGCCTTCTAATTGAATTGTCATATGGAGTACTTTACTTCATAGTTTTATTGGAATACAAAAAAAAAATTAAACCACCTTTTTTCAAAAAAATTAAACTACCTTTTCTCAAAAAAATTAAACCACCTAAACCATTAACCTTCGCTCATCCTCTTTTGTCGCTGCTTCTCGCTGCTGGTGCTCACTCTCCTCCTTCTCCACGCTGTTGTAGCTGTAATTCGCTTT
Source organism: Spinacia oleracea (assembly GCF_020520425.1). NCBI lineage: Eukaryota > Viridiplantae > Streptophyta > Magnoliopsida > Caryophyllales > Amaranthaceae > Spinacia > Spinacia oleracea. Next base: position 55,656,709 of record NC_079488.1, read on the forward strand.
TTCGACTCTCCGATCAGGTACAATTCATTACTCTTCTATATTCGTACAATTTATTCATTACTCTCGCTGCTGGTGCTCACTCTCCTCCTTCTCCACGCTATTAGCGGTTGTGAATTTAGGGTTGAATTGAGTTCGAACTAGGGCTCGGATAATATTGAATTTTTGCTCGAATTATATTCCAATTGTGGCTCAAATTATGACTTAAATTAATTTTTTATTTAGGGCTCGAATTGTCTTGGTTAGAATTTTTTATTTTTGCTCGAATTTTGTTCAAATTATGATCATTGTTGTTTGCTTCATCATGCCATCTGCAATGATTCCTGGTTTCCCATAAATCAGCCTCCACAATTCAAATTGTCTTCGAATTATGGTTAGAATTGTGTTCTAATTACTGCTTGAATTATGTTCTATTTGTTTTAGAGTTCATCTAATTTTGGGTTGAATTTTTTTCTCAGTTTTATGTTCTGTTTTTAGTCATCTTTTTACTCGTGTTATTGTTAGGTATAATTCATCATAACCATGACTACTCGCGTTAGAAAACCAATGAAATGTGCTACTAGCCTTACCAAAATTGTTGACCTTCTTAAGGATTTGAGGGAAAAAACAGATTTGTTAAGTTCTTCTATTTTTAAGAACTTGATAAATCTTAAAAATGACAGAGAGGCTAGTGGGTTTCTAGCTCTCGAGCTATGTGGTGCTTTTGATGGTGCTTTTGATGGGACAAAATTTGTTTTTAACCCATCTGCGACAATGGAAATATGCAGCCACGATGTGGCAGCAGCCCTGGGTGTTGCAGATTCCGGAATCGTGATCGATCCCTCTATGTTAGAAAACTACTCTCTTTTGCCTACTTACGTCCCCCCTTTTCAAAAAAATCGATATGGGATTGTCCTCTTGGCCTCTGATCTTAAAACGAGTATGGTTGATATGGAGATCAATACAGAGGAGGATAAGGTGATCTTCCAAAAACGATTCACCTTGTTCATCATCGATCAGTTTCTTTGCCCTAACACCTTATACCAAGCAATTAATTCAAAATGGTTTAAAGTAGTTGATGATTTAGAGATGGTGAAATCTTTGAATTGGCGTGTAATTGTACTTGGCCATATAAAAAAAGGATTGATGGAGTCCAAAGAAGCTATTTTTACTAAACCGAAAACACAACGTGTTTTCAATGTTCTTTCACCAGTGTTGGATGTCATTCTTTTTGAAAGAATTTCGTGCATTCGGCCTGCCATACAAAGTCAGTACAGCCTTCTACTTGAGAAGTACCATTCTAGAAGGGCTGATGTTTATAATCTCAAAGCCCTAACGGCTGATCAAGTAAGTTTCAAGTTGAATATTTTTAATATTTTGTATTAGTTGACTACTTAAAAGGCACTAACTATTTATCTTTTTTTTTCAGATATTACCCTACCACATATGTGAACCTGTGCCTCTGAATCAAATAGGTCCTGCTCCCTTGTTGATGACACCTCCGGTGGAAAATGAAGTTCCTGTGCCTCCTGTGGAGAATGAGGTTCCGGTGGAGAATGAGGTAACTTCAAGAGTGCATGTTATTCCTTGTTTGTGTTGTGTACTTAACTATATATCATCTATATTTGACTCCTCTGGTCATCTTTTCAGACTCTGGTGTCAGTGCCGGTCTCGGAGGAGGTATTACCCACATCTCAACCTCAACCTCAACCTCCAATATTGGACCCTTTGGTCTCCTCTTTTGAGGGCATGAACCTCAATCAGTCGAAAGGGCAGCAGCCGGAAGAGCCGCAGCTGGAAGAGCGCGCCGCAGCTGGAAGAGCAGCAGCTGGAAGATCAGCAGCCGGAAGAGCAGCAGCTGCGGAGGTCAGGCAGATATAGAGTACTATCTCAGAAGGCTGTGGAGGCAGCGGCAACAGTGGCAGCGAGCCGAGGCAGGGGACGAGGCAGGGACCGAGGCAGATTTTGATTTAAATTTATGATTATTGTGAATTTACCGAGCCGGAAATACATTGTTCTGATTATTGTCAATTTATGTTTTGATGGGGATTACGAGTATAAGTTTTGATGGGGATTTTAATAGGGATTTTATTTAATTGACAACTAGTTTTCTACCCGGCGTTGCCCGTGGTGTTCTATTTTTTTAATTTTCGGGTATACAATGCATTGCAAATGGTGTTTATTACATTTAGCGAACATTATTATTGATTTATTAACATTGTTGATCATATGTTTTTGTGTTTGATTAATCATGACCTTGACATGGTGTGAAAGTGTGAAACTAAAAGTGCATATTTTTTATTTCTATATTTTTTCTTGCATTATTGTTCTTTTATTTTTGAGGGTTTTCGAGCCTAACTTCTACTAACGGAACCTATTACAAGGTTTTAAAGCTCGATCATGGCGTATTTTATTAGGCTAAAAACAATTGACGAAACTGCCTCAAAAAAAAATGCCTGAACCAAAGAAATGTGATAGTGATTACCACGTGACAGTGACAGTGATTAGAAGGCTAGGGACTTGAAGGCTAGGGAGGAGAGTGTAAGGAGGGAGAGAAATTAGATTTAACAGTTAAAAAAAACACACAGTCAACCCCTACTAAACTTACCCCTACTAATCAGTACCCCTATTGGGGTAAGAATATTAGTAGGGGTTTCAGTAGGGGTAAGCGTATTAGGGGTAAGATTAATAGGGGTAAGGATATTAGTAGGGGTATTACAATCAGTCAGTGCAAAGCCCACTCACTCACCCACTCACTCACTCACTCTGCTTCCCCAAACATTTAATGTTAATGTTTTTGATGATATCATTGGCGGCAGTAGATTGATCGGATGAAGCTGAGAGAAATTGCATGATTAACATGGCCGTTTTTTTTTCCTGGCAAATCAATTTTCAAGATGATAATGTGAAAAAATTAGCCACCAGACACTCTATTTCAATTGCAAAAAATGACTACATTATAGCCAGCAAGTATCCGTAGTTGATTTGCAAATCAGCTCGAGTTGTGTCGTTTTAATATGAATGCATCAGTAATAATAATAGCATCATTCAGGAGAACTCTAACAAAAAAGTTCTCTATAATGTGCATCTAGATCTACAATGTTCTACAATCTTACAAATTTTTTTTAAAAAAAAACAGGGCTCGGTGGCCCTAATTGTAGGAGGGATTCAAGCGAGTACTTCTCTGAACCTCACCATCACCATTGACCTGCCGACCATGACCGCGACCACGAGGACGACCACGACCACGACCGTCATTCCCCCTGCTGTTCTCCCCATTGAATTCATGATCGCTCTCATCATCGCCTTCATCTAGAAGGCATAAGGCATATTTTTTGTTTCCAATTCTACATGATGATTGTATGATATGGAGTAGTTGTGTCCGTTACAGCCACGATTATTTTTCATGCGAAAATGGTGATTAATGGCGGCGAGTTGTCTCCCTTCCAAGTGAAAGGCTTCTCGTCCAAATTGTTTTGGCACGAAGTTTGGATTGTGAATAGAAATAAAATTGCTGCAGAAGATTGGGCCGAGACGAGTTATTAATCGCTTGTCGACAGCAAGAGCAGCTGGAAGCACCCAACTTTTATAGGGTGTCCAACAAATTTCAACAAATAGATTCAACAAAGACAAGATGAACATAATAAAATTTAACAAATGCAACCGTGAAACAGAATCCTTTTCCAAGCTGTGAAAATTGAGAGAACAAATGAGCATGATTGAGGGAACAATGCAGAGAACAATGCAGAGTATTAATGGAGGAAGAAAAAGAGGGAACGAGAGGATATTGATAATGCAGATAAAGTGAAAATAATGCAGAGAAAGTGATAATAATGGAGGAAAGAAAACTGAGGTGAAGAAACAGGAAAGAAAACTGAGGTGTGACATGATTGAACAAGAGGAAAAAAAGATTAAATAAATAAATAGATTCAACAAAGACAAGATGAACATAATAAAATTTAACAAATGCAACCGTGAAACAGAATCCTTTTCCAAGCTGTGAAAATTGAGAGAACAAATGAGCATGATTGAGGGAACAATGCAGAGAACAATGCAGAGTATTAATGGAGGAAGAAAAAGAGGGAACGAGAGGATATTGATAATGCAGATAAAGTGAAAATAATGCAGAGAAAGTGATAATAATGGAGGAAAGAAAACTGAGGTGAAGAAACAGGAAAGAAAACCGAGGTGTGACATGATTGAACAAGAGGAAAAAAAGATTAAATAAATAAATAGATTCAACAAAGACAAGATGAACATAATAAAATTTAACAAATGCAACCGTGAAACAGAATCCTTTTCCAAGCTGTGAAAATTGAGAGAACAAATGAGCATGATTGAGGGAACAATTAGAGAACAATGCAGAATATTAATGGAGGAAGACAAAGAGGGAACGAGAGGATATTGATAATGCAGATAAAGTGAAAATAATGCAGAGAAAGTGATAATAATGGAGGAAAGAAAACTGAGGTGAAGAATCAGGAAAGAAAACTGAGGTGTGACATGATTGAACAAGAGGACAAAAAGATTGATAATAACTAAGGCAGGAAAAAGCTGACACGACACGAAAACAAGACAGGAACCCGATCTGAAAAAAAGCGGGTTAGGTCCTAATTTTCCGACACGAAAAATTAAATGGGTCGACACGAACACGGCCTGAAAAAATTTGGGTTAGGTTCAGGTTGAAATTTTTGACACGAAACCAACACGAAACGACACAAAACTTAAAAATACAAAAGTAAAATATATTACTTGAGGTAAAAACTAATGCCCAAATTTAAAAATAGTGGAAAAAATAAGCAAAAATTTATGTGACACGAAAACACGACACGAACACGACCTGAAAAAAGCGGGTTAGGTTTGAGATTCTCGACACAAAAAGGTAAACACTTGAACTAGCGAGCAAGCGTTGAATGATCACTTGCGGGGGAAAAAGCACAAGTCTCGAGCGAATGGTCTGAATTCTCAGAGAATTGGTTTTGGTACTGGTCAACTACCAATGACGGGAAATGCCAACACAGGCAAGCCCATTGTAGTACCAATGACAGGCAATGCCAACACAGGCAACCTGGACTCTAAAATTGACGAAGCTGCCTCTAAAGAAATGCTTGCACCAAAGAAATTTGTTGGAGAGGACAATAAGGATCCAGATATGGCTGCTTCTGTGGACAAAGGTGTGGTTGAAGAAAATAACAATCTATGCCGCCAAAGAAATAAGAAATGAAATAACGCTTGCACATGTGAGTTACCCTGCTATAATTCTATTTTCTTCTTGTAACATAAATGAGGGTGAAATTGCATGATTAACAGTTAAAAAAAAAACATAGTCAACCCCTAACACAATCATAGCACTGGGCAGAAATCACATTGCGTTAACATCCGCAAGGACCATCGCAATGCTTTGTTTTAATTAAACAGTCGGATTCCCCTTGTCCGTACCAGTTCTGAGCTTGCTGTTCGACGCCCGGTGAGGTTGAATTTCTTCACTTTGACATTCAGAGCACTGGGCAGAAATCACATTGCGTTAACATCCGCAAGGACCATCGCATCTATTAATCACCTCTTGGCAATCCAAGAGGTGATTAATACTTGCTATTATGTTCACCTACTAATACTACGCCTTTGAAGACAGGTTTTAGACTTTTTCAAGGTAGTTACGCTGAAATTAAGTTGGGTCATTTAATGGCTGATTATGTCAAAGCTATATGATCCTGTATTACTTTGAATTATATTGTTGTCCTATGTAATTCGATTAGGAATTTCCTTAACGTGTTTCCAAAATCGATTGTTATATTCGTTTCTTCAAAGATTTTTGTGATGCATACTGTTTTGTGATGCATACTTTTTTGGTCACACATTTCTAACTTCTAAGGCTTTTCTAGCTTTATAGACGGAAATTATACTCTTAGTTGGTGGAATATTTTCCTCACTATATCTTCTTATTCAGACTTCAACCCATATTTGCAACTTTATGGGTGGTCGTTGGATGCCCAGTTAGGCAGCTACGGATAGAAGACATTTTTTTTTTGGTGGATAGAATTTGAATAATTGATGATGATGAATATTCTCCGTGGAGTCTCCCTGATTTTTCATGCCAACTCAGTGTCTCCCACTGAAACTAGTCCCTTATCCAGCTGGCAATCCGGTCGGATTGGGTTAATTTAAGCTTGACCCAATTGGTCTATAGTAACCCGACCTCCCAATCCTAACCCGACCTATTTAATTAAATGGGTCAAAAACCCAATTAGTCTATAGTACTACCGGCCATCACGTGTAAGATTTTATGTACTCTTACTTTATAAAGACATTAAAAAAACTGATATTAAAAAAACAAACCTAATTGAACGCAGGGTCGAAAACTTGGGTCAAAGCTTGAATAACTATGACGCGGTATGAGAGAAGTAGTGTGAGAAAATTATAAAGCAAAGTCATTTTATAATTTTTTTAAAAAAGGAGGTGAGGTGTGACATCACAAAAGGTGTTATCAGTAGGTGTCATTCTCATTTCAATTCATTGTTTTGCTTTAATAATGCTTTCAATTGTTATTATTGCTTTGTTTATTGTCAACATGCTTGAGTAGTTTAATTTCTAGGGTTGGGGATCCATGAATAATATGAAGGGATGATTGAATGATGATGAATGTTGGCATTGTAATTGATTCCTATTGATTGGTTTATTTCACTATACAATTAGATTTGCGCAGGTTTAATTGTGGTAGTTATGCAATATCAAATTAAGATTCGAGAGATGCAATTTGATGTTTAGGCTTGTGTCAATAGGTAGAATTAGAGTTAATACGTAGCGAGAGCCCGTTAATTCTAAGTCTATGATTAGTATCGACTTGAGAGAGCATGCTAATCTAATTAATTACTTTGTTGATTATCGTGATTGTTCAATGTCTTGGATTATTATTTGTTGGCAAACCTATACCCTAGATTCCTTAATATATTGATTCATTCTTGTTTAATATTCGTTCGTAGTCTTAGTATACAAACCATCAACCAACCTTGTTCACAATAGTCTAGATTAATTAATTGATAGTAGAAAGAACGCCTGTTTCCCTGTGGATTCGATCCTGACTTCCCTTGCTACCTAGCTAGTGGACCTTATGTTATTTTTGATTAGGTAATACGACTTTAGCCTGTCAAAATTTGGCGCCGTTGCCGGGGAGACGGTTTTATTTTCTGTTGTTGATTGCACATCCTAGATTATTGTTTGTTACTACTCAAGGAACTCACGTTCCTTGAGACCGGATCTCACATTGTTTTGTAGTCTTTGTCTATGCCCAGGACCGTAGGTACTAGTAATCTTACTCCATTCGATCCTGAGCCCGAAAGAACCTTTCGTAGACGAAGAACTTTCATTGCACAGTGTGGGAATTACTCTGATTCTGATCATAATATTGGCGATCTTTTTTCCTTCAGATACAGATTCAGTTTCAGAGATAGAGATGGGTGACGAAAATCTGATACCGCCACCTACCCCACGTCTTACAGACTATTCTAAGCCAAGTCTGTCCGTGCTACCAAAGGCGATCATGCCTTCTATTGCAGCTGAGACCTTCAAGATTGAGCCTGCATTGATTAACATGATCGAGAGACGCCAGTACGGTGGGGAACCAGGTGAAGATCCGAATCTTCACATTCAGTCCTTTATCCAATATTGTTCCACCATTAAGAAAAAGGGATTGACTGCGGAGCAGACTATGGAGATACTTTTCCCGTTCTCTTTGAGTGGGAAAGCTAAACTGTGGATTAATGGGTTGAATCGGACGGCTTTAAAAATTAATAATTGGGAATCCTTGGCTCTTGCTTTTTATGTTAAATATTTTCCACCTGAGAAAACGGCTCGTCTGAGGGGTCAGATATTAGGTATCTCACAACAAGCGGATGAGAGTTTGTTCGAGGTCTGGGAGAGATTCAAGGATTTGCAAAGAGAGTGCCCGCACCATGGTTTGGAAGATTGGTTCTTGATTCAGCAGTTTTATAATGGTCTGGGCAATGAGTCTAGATGTTTGTTGGATTCAGCTGCAAGTGGGAGGTTCATGCAACTTGAGGTGCCTAGAGCTATGGAGGTGATTGAGGAGATAGCCATTCACAATGCCCAGTATGGAAATCCTAGAGGTCTATCTAACAGGGGTGGTAAGCATGATTTAAATTCTATTGAACAATTAACTGCTCAATTGACTGCGTTACACTATAAGTTTGATAATATGCAAGCAGCCAATACTCAATCTGCCCAACCTGCTAGTGTAGCTGCTATGAGTGCCCAACCTGCTACTGTTTGTGAAAGTTGTGGAATGTCTGGTCATTATGCACCGGAATGTAGGAGCTCTGTTGAACAATGTCACGCATTTCAATCCTACAAACAAAATAACCCATTCTCCAACTATTACAATGAGGGCTACAAAAATAACCCTCTACTATCTTACAGGAGCAACAATATCCAGAACCCTCACCAAGTCCAACATCCACCACAACAACCATACCAACCCTACCAACCACGGAACAACTACAACCAACAGTCTAGTGGACCACCTAGGTTCCCTAGACAACACACATCACCTCCACCACCACCACCTCAAACCACACAGCCTGACCCTATGCTAGTAGAGATGAGAAACATGATGCTACAAATGCAAAAATCTCTAAGTGAAAAGGATGCAAAAATCGATGCTCTTACTGCTCACAACAAGATCATTGATACACAGTTGGCACAGATGGCTACTACTATTGCAGGGAGGCCACCGGGCCAACTTCCTTCACAACCCGAAAATAGGGAGACTGCTAATGCAATTACATTGAGGAGTGGTAGGGATTATGATGGTCCTTCTATGCCGGTTGAGGTTGATTCTGGGGTGTCTGCTAGTGATCTGGTCAGTGAGGAAATCCCGAAGATAGTTATGGATGAAAAGGAACCTGAAAAGGTAGTCAATGAGAATGAGGCTACAACTGAGGTTAAGAAGGGGGCGGATATTCAAGTCCCACCTATTGCACTCCCCTTCCCAAACCGACAACTCAAGAATAAGCTAGACAAACAGTTTGGCAGATTCTTGGAAGTGGTCAAAAATTTGCAGGTAACGGTTCCTTTTACTGAATTAATTTTACAGGTTCCTGCTTATGCTAAATTCATGAAAGATATTTTGACCAGGAAACCTGCTTTTTGTGAGGTAGAGACTGTAGCTTTCACTGAGGAATGTAGTGCTTATTTGCAAAACAAATCTCCACCTAAACTTAAGGACCCCGGGAGTTTTTCCATCCCATGTAACATTGGCACCGTGTTTATTGATAAAGCTTTATGTGATCTAGGTGCTAGTGTGTCTGTCATGCCTTTGTCTGTCTGTACTAAACTGAATATGGGTGAGCTTAAGGTTACCAACATCACTCTACAAATGGCCGACCGTTCTGTCAAATACCCCTTAGGTGGTTTAGAGGACGTCCCTGTTAGAGTAGGTAAATTCTATATACCTGTAGACTTTGTAGTATTAGACATGCAGGAGGATTCTCAAATTCCCATAATCTTAGGTAGACCCTTCCTTCACACGGCGGGGGCGGTAATTGATGTTAAAAGTGGGAAATTGACATTGTCTGTTGGGGATGATAAGGTGACTTTTAATCTGAATAGTGCCTTAAAAAGTCCCATGCTAGAGGAGGAACAATGCTATCGCATAGATGTAGTTGATTTCATTACACGTGATAACGTCTCCCAAGTTCTCGAAAGAGACCCTTTGGAGGCAGTGCTTTGTTGTGAGTCTTCTGCAGGTGATAGCAGTTTTTGGAGTGCTGAAGTGGATGCTCTGGAGTTGGCTCTTAATGGTGGAGAATCTGAGCCGGAGAGCACCAAATTGAAGAGGTTAGTTCGGCCGGTTTGTTCTGTTAAAGAGGTAAAGAAACCCGAACTTAAGCATCATCCTGCTAACCTTAAGTATGCGTTTTTAGATAATGAACAACTTTGCCCTGTGATCGTCAGTACTGCACTTGATGCAGACCAGTTATCCCAACTTCTTATTGTGTTGAAAAGGCACAAAAAGGCCATTGGGTACAGTATTGATGATTTAAAGGGTATTAGCCCTGACTTTTGTATGGATAGGATACATCTAGATGAGAATCATAAACCATGCATCCAACCCCAGCGTCGTTTGAACCCTGTCATGCAAGATGTTGTAAAAGCTGAAGTTATGAAATTGCTTGATGCGGGTATTGTGTATGCTGTGTCTGATTCTAAGTGGGTGAGTCCCGTTCAGGTAGTGCCTAAGAAAGGGGGGACAACTGTGGTGAGAAATAAAAAAATGAGTTGATACCAACTAGGGTAGTCACAGGTTGGCGCATGTGCATTGATTATAGGCGTCTTAATGTTGCTACTAAAAAGGACCATTTTCCCCTTCCCTTCATTGATCAAATGTTAGAAAGGCTAGCCTGTCACAAGTTTTTCTGTTATCTGGATGGTTATTCTGGTTTCTTTCAAATTCCCATACATCCAGACGACCAGGAAAAGACCACCTTCACCTGTCCCTATGGTACCTTTGCATATCGTAGGATGCCGTTTGGTCTGTGTAATGCACCTGCTACTTTCCGACGTTGCATGATGAGTTTCTTTTCTGATTTTATTGAGTCTATCATGGAAGTGTTTGTGGATGATTTTAGCGTCTATGGTACTTCTTTTGATTCTTGCTTGCTAAATCTGACTAAAGTTTTGAAGAGATGTGAAGAGTGCAATTTAGTCTTGAACTGGGAAAGTGTCATTTCATGGTTACTGAAGGGGTGGTTTTGGGACATTTGATATCTGATAAGGGCATTCAGGTGGATCGAGCTAAGGTCCAAGTGATTGAACAATTACCCCCTCCAGTTAATGTGAAGGGTGTTAGAAGTTTTCTTGGTCATGCGGGGTTTTATCGCCGCTTTATCAAGGATTTTTCTAAAATTGTTAAACCACTTACCCAGCTCCTCCTCAAGGATGCCCCGTTTGTGTTTACTGATGCTTGTCTTGAAGCCTTTGACAGGATTAAACAGGCACTGATTTCGGCTCCCATCATTCGTTCTCCCGAATGGGATCTTCCGTTTGAGATAATGTGTGATGCAAGTGATTATGCAGTAGGGGGAGTTCTGGGTCAGAGAAAGGAGAAGGTTTTACATGCCATCTATTATGCAAGTAAGACCTTAGATGAAGCTCAAGTTAATTATGCTACTACTGAGAAGGAGCTTCTAGCTATAGTCTATGCCTTGGATAAATTCCGCACCTATCTGATTGGATCCAAGGTGATAGTCTATACTGACCATGCGGCCCTCAAGTATCTGCTCTCTAAGAAGGAAGCCAAACCTAGGCTTATTCGATGGATACTACTGCTACAGGAGTTCGATCTAGAGATCCGCGACAAGAAAGGGGCTGAGAATGTGGTTGCAGACCACTTGTCTAGATTGAGGTATGACGATGGTAAGGGATCTACACCGATTGATGATTCATTTCCGGATGATCATTTACTTGCACTTGCCAGTCAGTCACCATGGTTCGCAGATTTTGCTAACTACATTGTGGGGAGAATTCTTCCGGCCGATCTTTCATATCAACAGAAGAAGAAATTCCTACATGATGTCCGGTTTTACTTTTGGGACGACCCTTATTTGTTTCGTGAGACTGCTGAAGGGTTGTACAAGCGTTGTATTCCAGAATAGGAAGTTCAAGGTGTTATCAGTAGGGACGACCCTTCTTTTCCAGACTTGTTTTCCGTTTCTTCCCACTCTAGGTTCTGAATTTTCTCATTCCCACTCTAGAACATGAAATCCTTTCAATAATCACTAACAACCAGTTTGATTTTGTGACTAAAATAGAGCAACGAAAATTAACAGAAGCTAGAAAGCCACCAACCACGTGACTTTGACTCCGAAAAAATTTCCAAATTAAAGAAATTCACTAATACGCTAATTTTTTCCAAATAAAAGAAATTCAATAATACGCTAATCTATTCCAAAAAAAAAACTTCTGAACCTAATTCCGACGCAATTAGAGCGATATACACCGCCAATTTCACTCAAACAACTCAAAATCATTTACTTAAATTTGGAAAAGTATCTTAAAATTGCATTGCTAATAACAACAAAAACAACATCACTTACCCGATCATCTGCGTATAATCGCTGTAAATTGCCCTGGTTCATATTGTGTAGAGAAGATGACATTTTAATCTATGCCGCCAAAGAAATAAGAAATGAAATAACGCTTGCACATGTGAGTTACCCTGCTATAATTCTATTTTCTTCTTGTAACATAAATGAGGGTTTAATGTTAATGTTTTTGATGATATCATTGGCGGCAGTAGATTGATCAGATGAAGCTGAGAGAAATTGCATGATTAACAGCTAAAAAAAAACACAGTCAACCCCTACTAAACTTACCCCTACTAATGAGTACCCTTATTGGGTTTCAGTAGGGGTAAGTAATAGGGGTAAGACTAATAGGGGTAAGAATATTAGTAGGGGTTTCAGTAGGGGTAAGCGTATTAGGAGTAAGATTAATAGGGGTAAGGATATTTGATGTGTTTGTTTTTCGCATCTAAAAATTAATTAATGTAAGTATACAGTTCAAAAAACAGTCAATATGGTCTCGTTTTTCGAGGAACGTCCGGGTTCGTTGAATTGGGTTGAATGATCACTTGCGGGGGAAAAAGCACAAGTCTCGAGCGAATGGTCTGAATTCTCAGAGAATTGGTTTTGGTACTGGTCAACTACCAATGACGGGAAATGCCAACACAGGCAAGCCCATTGTAGTACCAATGACAGGCAATGCCAACACAGGCAACCTGGACTCTAAAATTGACGAAGCTGCCTCTAAAGAAATGCCTGCACCAAAGAAATTTGTTGGAGAGGACAATAAGGATCCAGATATGGCTGCTTCTGTGGACAAAGGTGTGGTTGAAGAAAATAACAATCTATGCCGCCAAAGAAATAAGAAATGAAATAACGCTTGCACATGTGAGTTACCCTGCTATAATTCTATTTTCTTCTTGTAACATAAATGAGGGTGAAATTGCATGATTAACAGTTAAAAAAAAAACATAGTCAACCCCTAACACAATCATAGCACTGGGCAGAAATCACATTGCGTTAACATCCGCAAGGACCATCGCAATGCTTTGTTTTAATTAAACAGTCGGATTCCCCTTGTCCGTACCAGTTCTGAGCTTGCTGTTCGACGCCCGGTGAGGTTGAATTTCTTCACTTTGACATTCAGAGCACTGGGCAGAAATCACATTGCGTTAACATCCGCAAGGACCATCGCATCTATTAATCACCTCTTGGCAATCTAAGAGGTGATTAATACTTGCTATTATGTTCACCTACTAATACTACGCCTTTGAAGACAGGTTTTAGACTTTTTCAAGGTAGTTACGCTGAAATTAAGTTGGGTCATTTAATGGATGATTATGTCAAAGCTATATGATCCTGTATTACTTTGAATTATAGTGTTGTCCTATGTAATTCGATTAGGAATTTCCTTAACGTGTTTCCAAAATCGATTGTTATATTCGTTTCTTCAAAGATTTTTGTGATGCATACTGTTTTGTGATGCATACTTTTTTGGTCACACATTTCTAACTTCTAAGGCTTTTCTAGCTTTATAGACGGAAATTATACTCTTAGTTGGTGGAATATTTTCCTCACTATATCTTCTTATTCAGACTTCAACCCATATTTGCAACTTTATGGGTGGTCGGTGGATGCCCAGTTAGGCAGCTACGGATAGAAGACATTTTTTTTTTGGTGGATAGAATTTGAATAATTGATGATGATGAATATTCTCCGTGGAGTCTCCCTGATTTTTCATGCCAACTCAGTGTCTCCCACTGAAACTAGTCCCTTATCCAGCTGGCAATCCGGTCGGATTGGGTTAATTTAAGCTTGACCCAATTGGTCTATAGTAACCCGACCTCCCAATCCTAACCCGACCTATTTAATTAAATGGGTCAAAAACCCAATTAGTCTATAGTACTACCGGCCATCACGTGTAAGATTTTATGTACTCTTACTTTATAAAGACATTAAAAAAACTGATATTAAAAAAACAAACCTAATTGAACGCAGGGTCGAAAACTTGGGTCAAAGCTTGAATAACTATGACGCGGTATGAGAGAAGTAGTGTGAGAAAATTATAAAGCAAAGTCATTTTATAATTTTTTTAAAAAAGGAGGTGAGGTGTGACATCACAAAAGGTGTTATCAGTAGGTGTCATTCTCATTTCAATTCATTGTTTTGCTTTAATAATGCTTTCAATTGTTATTATTGCTTTGTTTATTGTCAACATGCTTGAGTAGTTTAATTTCTAGGGTTGGGGATCCATGAATAATATGAAGGGATGATTGAATGATGATGAATGTTGGCATTGTAATTGATTCCTATTGATTGGTTTATTTCACTATACAATTAGATTTGCGCAGGTTTAATTGTGGTAGTTAGGCAATATCAAATTAAGATTCGAGAGATGCAATTTGATGTTTAGGCTTGTGTCAATAGGTAGAATTAGAGTTAATACGTAGCGAGAGCCCGTTAATTCTAAGTCTATGATTAGTATCGACTTGAGAGAGCATGCTAATCTAATTAATTACTTTGTTGATTATCGTGATTGTTCAATGTCTTGGATTATTATTTGTTGGCAAACCTATACCCTAGATTCCTTAATATATTGGTTCATTCTTGTTTAATATTCGTTCGTAGTCTTAGTATACAAACCATCAACCAACCTTGTTCACAATAGTCTAGATTAATTAATTGATAGTAGAAAGAACGCCTGTTTCCCTGTGGATTCGATCCTGACTTCCCTTGCTACCTAGCTAGTGGACCTTATGTTATTTTTGATTAGGTAATACGACTTTAGCCTGTCAAAATTTGGCGCCGTTGCCGGGGAGACGGTTTTATTTTCTGTTGTTGATTGCACATCCTAGATTATTGTTTGTTACTACTCAAGGAACTCACGTTCCTTGAGACCGGATCTCACATTGTTTTGTAGTCTTTGTCTATGCCCAGGACCGTAGGTACTAGTAATCTTACTCCATTCGATCCTGAGCCCGAAAGAACCTTTCGTAGACGAAGAACTTTCATTGCACAGTGTGGGAATTACTCTGATTCTGATCATAATATTGGCGATCTTTTTTCCTTCAGATACAGATTCAGTTTCAGAGATAGAGATGGGTGACGAAAATCTGATACCGCCACCTACCCCACGTCTTACAGACTATTCTAAGCCAAGTCTGTCCATGCTACCAAAGGCGATCATGCCTTCTATTGCAGCTGAGACCTTCAAGATTGAGCCTGCATTGATTAACATGATCGAGAGACGCCAGTACGGTGGGGAACCAGGTGAAGATCCGAATCTTCACATTCAGTCCTTTATCCAATATTGTTCCACCATTAAGAAAAAGGGATTGACTGCGGAGCAGACTATGGAGATACTTTTCCCGTTCTCTTTGAGTGGGAAAGCTAAACTGTGGATTAATGGGTTGAATCGGGCGGCTTTAAAAATCAATAATTGGGAATCCTTGGCTCTTGCTTTTTATGTTAAATATTTTCCACCTGAGAAAACGGCTCGTCTGAGGGGTCAGATATTAGGTATCTCACAACAAGCGGATGAGAGTTTGTTCGAGGTCTGGGAGAGATTCAAGGATTTGCAAAGAGAGTGCCCGCACCATGGTTTGGAAGATTGGTTCTTGATTCAGCAGTTTTATAATGGTCTGGGCAATGAGTCTAGATGTTTGTTGGATTCAGCTGCAAGTGGGAGGTTCATGCAACTTGAGGTGCCTAGAGCTATGGAGGTGATTGAGGAGATAGCCATTCACAATGCCCAGTATGGAAATCCTAGAGGTCTATCTAACAGGGGTGGTAAGCATGATTTAAATTCTATTGAACAATTAACTGCTCAATTGACTGCGTTACACTATAAGTTTGATAATATGCAAGCAGCCAATACTCAATCTGCCCAACCTGCTAGTGTAGCTGCTATGAGTGCCCAACCTGCTACTGTTTGTGAAAGTTGTGGAATGTCTGGTCATTATGCACCGGAATGTAGGAGCTCTGGTTAACAATGTCACGCATTTCAATCCTACAAACAAAATAACCCATTCTCCAACTATTACAATGAGGGCTACAAAAATAACCCTCTACTATCTTACAGGAGCAACAATATCCAGAACCCTCACCAAGTCCAACATCCACCACAACAACCATACCAACCCTACCAACCACGGAACAACTACAACCAACAGTCTAGTGGACCACCTGGGTTCCCTAGACAACACACATCACCTCCACCACCACCACCTCAAACCACACAGCCTGACCCTATGCTAGTAGAGATGAGAAACATGATGCTACAAATGCAAAAATCTCTAAGTGAAAAGGATGCAAAAATCGATGCTCTTACTGCTCACAACAAGATCATTGATACACAGTTGGCACAGATGGCTACTACTATTGCAGGGAGGCCACCGGGCCAACTTCCTTCACAACCCGAAAATAGGGAGACTGCTAATGCAATTACATTGAGGAGTGGTAGGGATTATGATGGTCCTTCTATGCCGGTTGAGGTTGATTCCGGGGTGTCTGCTAGTGATCTGGTCAGTGAGGAAATCCCGAAGATAGTTATGGATGAAAAGGAACCTGAAAAGGTAGTCAATGAGAATGAGGCTACAACTGAGGTTAAGAAGGGGGCGGATATTCAAGTCCCACCTATTGCACTCCCCTTCCCAAACTGACAACTCAAGAATAAGCTAGACAAACAGTTTGGCAGATTCTTGGAAGTGGTCAAAAATTTGCAGGTAACGGTTCCTTTTACTGAATTAATTTTACAGGTTCCTGCTTATGCTAAATTCATGAAAGATATTTTGACCAGGAAACCTGCTTTTTGTGAGGTAGAGACTGTAGCTTTCACTGAGGAATGTAGTGCTTATTTGCAAAACAAATCTCCACCTAAACTTAAGGACCCCGGGAGTTTTTCCATCCCATGTAACATTGGCACCGTGTTTATTGATAAAGCTTTATGTGATCTAGGTGCTAGTGTGTCTGTCATGCCTTTGTCTGTCTGTACTAAACTGAATATGGGTGAGCTTAAGGTTACCAACATCACTCTACAAATGGCCGACCGTTCTGTCAAATACCCCTTAGGTGGTTTAGAGGACGTCCCTGTTAGAGTAGGTAAATTCTATATACCTGTAGACTTTGTAGTATTAGACATGCAGGAGGATTCTCAAATTCCCATAATCTTAGGTAGACCCTTCCTTCACACGGCGGGGGCGGTAATTGATGTTAAAAGTGGGAAATTGACATTGTCTGTTGGGGATGATAAGGTGACTTTTAATCTGAATAGTGCCTTAAAAAGTCCCATGCTAGAGGAGGAACAATGCTATCGCATAGATGTAGTTGATTTTATTACACGTGATAACGTCTCCCAAGTTCTCGAAAGAGACCCTTTGGAGGCAGTGCTTTGTTGTGAGTCTTCTGCAGGTGATAGCAGTTTTTGGAGTGCTGAAGTGGATGCTCTGGAGTTGGCTCTTAATGGTGGAGAATCTGAGCCGGAGAGCACCAAATTGAAGAGGTTAGTTCGGCCGGTTTGTTCTGTTAAAGAGGTAAAGAAACCCGAACTTAAGCATCATCCTGCTAACCTTAAGTATGCGTTTTTAGATAATGAACAACTTTGCCCTGTGATCGTCAGTACTGCACTTGATGCAGACCAGTTATCCCAACTTCTTATTGTGTTGAAAAGGCACAAAAAGGCCATTGGGTACAGTATTGATGATTTAAAGGGTATTAGCCCTGACTTTTGTATGCATAGGATACATCTAGATGAGAATCATAAACCATGCATCCAACCCCAGCGTCGTTTGAACCCTGTCATGCAAGATGTTGTAAAAGCTGAAGTTATGAAATTGCTTGATGCGGGTATTGTGTATGCTGTGTCTGATTCTAAGTGGGTGAGTCCCGTTCAGGTAGTGCCTAAGAAAGGGGGGACAACTGTGGTGAGAAATAAAAAAATGAGTTGATACCAACTAGGGTAGTCACAGGTTGGCGCATGTGCATTGATTATAGGCGTCTTAATGTTGCTACTAAAAAGGACCATTTTCCCCTTCCCTTCATTGATCAAATGTTAGAAAGGCTAGCCTGTCACAAGTTTTTCTGTTATCTGGATGGTTATTCTGGTTTCTTTCAAATTCCCATACATCCAGACGACCAGGAAAAGACCACCTTCACCTGTCCCTATGGTACCTTTGCATATCGTAGGATGCCGTTTGGTCTGTGTAATGCACCTGCTACTTTCCGACGTTGCATGATGAGTATCTTTTCTGATTTTATTGAGTCTATCATGGAAGTGTTTGTGGATGATTTTAGCGTCTATGGTACTTCTTTTGATTCTTGCTTGCTAAATCTGACTAAAGTTTTGAAGAGATGTGAAGAGTGCAATTTAGTCTTGAACTGGGAAAGTGTCATTTCATGGTTACTGAAGGGGTGGTTTTGGGACATTTGATATCTGATAAGGGCATTCAGGTGGATCGAGCTAAGGTCCAAGTGATTGAACAATTACCCCCTCCAGTTAATGTGAAGGGTGTTAGAAGTTTTCTTGGTCATGCGGGGTTTTATCGCCGCTTTATCAAGGATTTTTCTAAAATTGTTAAACCACTTACCCAGCTCCTCCTCAAGGATGCCCCGTTTGTGTTTACTGATGCTTGTCTTGAAGCCTTTGACAGGATTAAACAGGCACTGATTTCGGCTCCCATCATTCGTTCTCCCGAATGGGATCTTCCGTTTGAGATAATGTGTGATGCAAGTGATTATGCAGTAGGGGGAGTTCTGGGTCAGAGAAAGGAGAAGGTTTTACATGCCATCTATTATGCAAGTAAGACCTTAGATGAAGCTCAAGTTAATTATGCTACTACTGAGAAGGAGCTTCTAGCTATAGTCTATGCCTTGGATAAATTCCGCACCTATCTGATTGGATCCAAGGTGATAGTCTATACTGACCATGCGGCCCTCAAGTATCTGCTCTCTAAGAAGGAAGCCAAACCTAGGCTTATTCGATGGATACTACTGCTACAGGAGTTCGATCTAGAGATCCGCGACAAGAAATGGGCTGAGAATGTGGTTGCAGACCACTTGTCTAGATTGAGGTATGACGATGGTAAGGGATCTACACCGATTGATGATTCATTTCCGGATGATCATTTACTTGCACTTGCCAGTCAGTCACCATGGTTCGCAGATTTTGCTAACTACATTGTGGGGAGAATTCTTCCGGCCGATCTTTCATATCAACAGAAGAAGAAATTCCTACATGATGTCCGGTTTTACTTTTGGGACGACCCTTATTTGTTTCGTGAGACTGCTGAAGGGTTGTACAAGCGTTGTATTCCAGAATAGGAAGTTCAAGGTGTTATCAGTAGGGACGACCCTTCTTTTCCAGACTTGTTTTCCGTTTCTTCCCACTCTAGGTTCTGAATTTTCTCATTCCCACTCTAGAACATGAAATCCTTTCAATAATCACTAACAACCAGTTTGATTTTGTGACTAAAATAGAGCAACGAAAATTAACAGAAGCTAGAAAGCCACCAACCACGTGACTTTGACTCCGAAAAAATTTCCAAATTAAAGAAATTCACTAATACCCTAATTTTTTCCAAATAAAAGAAATTCAATAATACGCTAATCTATTCCAAAAAAAAAACTTCTGAACCTAATTCCGACGCAATTAGAGCGATATACACCGCCAATTTCACTCAAACAACTCAAAATCATTTACTTAAATTTGGAAAAGTATCTTAAAATTGCATTGCTAATAACAACAAAAACAACATCACTTACCCGATCATCTGCGTATAATCGCTGTAAATTGCCCTGGTTCATATTGTGTAGAGAAGATGACATTTTAATCTATGCCGCCAAAGAAATAAGAAATGAAATAACGCTTGCACATGTGAGTTACCCTGCTATAATTCTATTTTCTTCTTGTAACATAAATGAGGGTTTAATGTTAATGTTTTTGATGATATCATTGGCGGCAGTAGATTGATCAGATGAAGCTGAGAGAAATTGCATGATTAACAGCTAAAAAAAAACACAGTCAACCCCTACTAAACATACCCCTACTAATGAGTACCCTTATTGGGTTTCAGTAGGGGTAAGTAATAGGGGTAAGACTAATAGGGGTAAGAATATTAGTAGGGGTTTCAGTAGGGGTAAGCGTATTAGGAGTAAGATTAATAGGGGTAAGGATATTTGATGTGTTTGTTTTTCGCATCTAAAAATTAATTAATGTAAGTATACAGTTCAAAAAACAGTCAATATGGTCTCGTTTTTCGAGGAACGTCCGGGTTCGTTGAATTGGGTTGAATGATCACTTGCGGGGGAAAAAGCATAAGTCTCGAGCGAATGGTCTGAATTCTCAGAGAATTGGTTTTGGTACTGGTCCACTACCAATGACGGGCAATGCCAACACAGGCAATCCCATTGTAGTACCAATGACGGGCAATGCCAACACAGGCAACCTGGACTCTAAAATTGACGAAGCTGCCTCTAAAGAAATGCCTGCACCAAAGAAATTTGTTGGAGAGGACAATAAGGATCCAGATATGGCTACTTCTGTGGACAAAGGTGTGGTTGAAGAAAATAACAATCTATGCCGCCAAAGAAATAAGAAATCAAATAACGCTTGCACATGTGAGTTACCCTGCTATAATTCTATTTTCTTCTTGTAACATAAATGAGGGTAAAATTGCATGATTAACAGTTAAAAAAAAATACAGTCAACCCCTACTAAACTTACCCCTACTAATCAGTACCCTTATTGGGTTTCAGTATGGGTAAGTAATAGGGGTAAGACTAAATAGGGGTAAAGATATTAGTAGGGGTATTAAAATCAGTCAGTGCAAAGCCCACACACTCACCCACTCACTCACTCACTCTGCTTCCCCAATTCACTAAAAACGGCAAATCTCGATGTCACCATATAGAATTTCCCTATTTTCTTTTTACCTGAAAATGCTTTCTAATTATAACCTTAACCACCCGGAATAGATGCTAACTTGGAGTTTGTTGAATTCTTTATGAATGTTCTCATACTTTCAAGTGGAAAATATTGTGATTGTTTCATATTATATACTCCGTATACAACATACATTGAATATGTGAAACATGAAAACTTTTTGTTTCCTTTTTGTTTCCTATTTTGGGAAACAATTAGGGCCCCAATATTTTAGAAATGGATCAATTAGGGCCCTAATTTGACCGTGTTTTTACCCCTATTAACGTTATTTTAGAAATAAGAAATGAAATAACGCTTGCACATGTGAGTTACCCTGCTATAATTCTATTTTCTTCTTGTAACATAAATGAGGGTGAAATTGCATGATTAACAGTTAAAAATAAAACACAGTCAACCCCTACTAAACTTACCCCTATTAATTAGTACCCTTATTGGGTTGAATGATCACTTGCGGGGGAAAAAGCACAAGTCTCAAGCGAATGGTCTGAATTCTCAGAGAATTGGTTTTGGTACTGGTCCACTACCAATGACGGGCAATGCCAACACAGGCAAGCCCATTGTAGTACCAATGACGGGCAATGCCAACACAGGCAACCTGGACTCTAAAATTGACGAAGCTGCCTCTAAAGAAATGCCTGCACCAAAGAAATTTGTTGGAGAGGACAATAAGGATCCAGATATGGCTACTTCTGTGGACAAAGGTGTGGTTGAATAAAATAACAATCTATGCCTCCAAAAAAATAAGAAATGAAATAACTCTTGCACATGTGAGTTACCCTGCTATAATTCTATTTTCTTCTTGTAACATAAATGAGGGTGAAATTGCATGATTAACAGTTAAAAAAAAAACACAGTCAACCCGACTAAACTTACCCCTACTAATCAGTACCCTTATTGGGTTTCAGTAGGGGTGAGTAATAGGGGTAAGACTAAATAGGGGTAAAGATATTAGTAGGGGTATTAAAATCAGTCAGTGCAAAGCCCACTCACTCACCCACTCACTCACTCACTCTGCTTCCCCAATTCACTAAAAACGGCAAATCTCGATGTCACCATATAGAATTTCCCTAATTTTTTTTTACCTGAAATGCTTTCTAATTATAACCTTAACCACCCGGAATAGATGCTAACTTGGAGTTTGTTGAATTCTTTATGAATGTTCTCATACTTTCAAGTGAAAAATATTGTGATTGTTTCATATTATATACTCCGTATACAACATACATTGACTATGTGAAACATGAAAACTTTTTGTTTCCTTTTTGTTTCCTATTTTGGGAAACATTTAGGGCCCCAATATTTTAGAAGTGGGTCAATTAGGGCCCTAATTTGACTGTGTTTTTACCCCTATTAACGTTATTTTAGAAATAAGAAATGAAATAACGCTTGCACTTGTGAGTTACCCTGCTATAATTCTATTTTCTTCTTGTAACATAAATGAGGGTGAAATTGCATGATTAACAGTTAAAAATAAAACACAGTCAACCCCTACTAAACTTACCCCTACTTATCAGTACCCTTATTGGGTTGAATGATCACTTGCGGGGGAAAAAGCACAAGTCTCGAGCGAATGGTCTGAACTCTCAGAGAATTGGTTTTGGTACTGGTCCACTACCAATGACGGGCAATGCCAACACAGGCAAGCCCATTATAGTACCAATGACGGGCAATGCCAATACAGGCAACCTAGACTCTAAAATTAACGAAGCTGCCTCTAAAGAAATGCCTGCACCAAAGAAATTTGTTGGACAGGACAATAAGGATCCAGATATGGCTACTTCTGTGGACAAAGGTGTGGCTGAAGAAAATAACAATCTATGCCGCCAAAGAAATAAGAAATGAAATAACGCTTGCACATGTGAGTTACCCTGCCATAATTCTATTTTCTTCTTGTAACATAAATGCGGGTGAAATTGCATGATTAACAGTTAAAAAAAAATACAGTCAACCCCTACTAAACTTACCCCTACTAATCAGTACCCTTATTGGGTTTCAGTAGGGGTAAGTAATAGGGGTAAGACTAAATAGGGGTAAAGATATTAGTAGGGGTATTAAAATCAGTCAGTGCAAAGCCCACTCACTCACCCACTCACTCACTCACTCTGCTTCCCCAACTCACTAAAAACGGCAAATCTCGATGTCACCATATAGAATTTCCCTATATTTTTTTTACCTGAAATGCTTTCTAATTATAACCTTAACCACCCGGAATAGATGCTAACTTGGAGTTTGTTGAATTCTTTATGAATGTTCTCATACTTTCAAGTGAAAAATATTGTGATTGTTTCATATTATATACTCCGTATACAACATACATTGACTATGTGAAACATGAAAACTTTTTGTTTCCTTTTTGTTTCCTATTTTGGGAAATAATTAGGGCCCCAATATTTTAAAAATGGATCAATTAGGGCCCTAATTTGACTGTGTTTTTACCCCTATTAACGTTATTTTAGAAATAAGAAATGAAATAACGCTTGCACATGTGAGTTACCCTGCTATAATTCTATTTTCTTCTTGTAACATAAATGAGGGTGAAATTGCATGATTAACAGTTAAAAAAAAACACAGTCAACCCCTACTTAACTTACCCCTACTAATCAGTACCCTTATTGGGTTTCAGTAGGGGTAAGTAATAGGGGTAAGACTAAATAGGGGTAAAGATATTAGTAGGGGTATTAAAATCAGTCAGTGCAAATCCCACTCACTCACCCACTCACTCACTCACTCTGCTTCCCCAATTCACTAAAAACGGCAAATCTCGATGTCACCATATAGAATTTCCCTATTTTTTTTTTACCTGAAATGCTTTCTAATTATGACCTTAACCACCCGGATAGATGCTAACTTGGAGTTTGTTGAATTCTTTATGAATGTTCTCATACTTTCAAGTGAAAAATATTGTGATTGTTTCATATTATATACTCCGTATACAACATACATTGACTATGTGAAACATGAAAACTTTTTGTTTCCTTTTTGTTTCCTATTTTGGGAAAGAATTAGGGCCCCAATATTTTAGAAGTGGATCAATTAGGGCCCTAATTTGACTGTGTTTTTACCCCTATTAACGTTATTTTAGAAATAAGAAATGAAATAACGCTTGCACATGTGAGTTACCCTGCTATAATTCTATTTTCTTCTTGTAACATAAATGAGGGTGAAATTGCATGATTAACAGTTAAAAATAAAACACAGTCAACCCCTACTAAACTTACCCCAACTAATCAGTACCCTTATTGGGTTGA
The DNA here is from genome assembly GCF_020520425.1 of Spinacia oleracea. Lineage (NCBI taxonomy): Eukaryota > Viridiplantae > Streptophyta > Magnoliopsida > Caryophyllales > Amaranthaceae > Spinacia > Spinacia oleracea. The sequence goes on from NC_079488.1 coordinate 55,680,948, forward strand.
ATGATCACTTGCGGGGGAAAAAGCACAAGTCTCGAGCGAATGGTCTGAACACTCAGAGAATTGGTTTTGGTACTGGTCCACTACCAATGACGGGCAATGCCAACACAGGCAAGCCCATTATAGTACCAATGACGGGCAATGCCAATACAGGCAACCTGGACTCTAAAATTAACGAAGCTGCCTCTAAAGAAATGCCTGCACCAATGAAATTTGTTGGACAGGACAATAAGGATCCAGATATGGCTACTTCTGTGGACAAAGGTGTGGTTGAAGAAAATAACAATCTATGCCGCCAAAGAAATAAGAAATGAAATAACGCTTGCACATGTGAGTTACCCTGCTATAATTCTATTTTCTTCTTGTAACATAAATGCGGGTGAAATTGCATGATTAACAGTTAAAAAAAAACACAGTCAACCCCTACTAAACTTACCCCTACTAATCAGTACCGGCCCTTATTGTGTTTCGGTAGGGGTAAGTAATAGGGGTAAGACTAAATAGGGGCAAAGATATTAGTAGGGGTATTAAAATCATTCAGTGCAAAGCCCACTCACTCACCCACTCACTCACTCACTCTGCTTCCCCAACTCACTAAAAACGGCAAATCTCGATGTCACCATATAGAATTTCCCTATTTTTTTTTACCTGAAATGCTTTCTAATTATAACCTTAACCACCCGAAATAGATGCTAACTTGGAGTTTGTTGAATTCTTTATGAATGTTCTCATACTTTCAAGTGAAAAATATTGTGATTGTTTCATATTATATACTCCGTATACAACATACATTGACTATGTGAAACATGAAAACTTTTTGTTTCCTTTTTGTTTCCTATTTTGGGAAACAATTAGGGCCCCAATATTTTAGAAATGGATCAATTAGGGCCCTAATTTGAGCCGATCAACATTGATCCCGCCCGAAAAATCAAGGCTTTGTGATGAATTTTTGGGCCTGTAAATAGGCTTTGGAGGCAAGCGCAAATTATTAGGTACAACCCCCTCCCACCTAACTTATCATGTCAATCATTATATTATTTTATAAAAAAAAACTAATTATATTTATAAAAATTGATTATTTTAATATAAGATTAATATTAAATTACATACAATATTAAAATATCTAATCAGTAACAAACTATATATATATATATATATATATATATATACATTCGCATGCCGTATTTAACCTAACAAACTATATATATTATTGATGTCTCTTGTTTTAAACTCTTTTCCCCCTCTCTCTTTACTGATAAAAAAATGCACATGTTAAATTTTGATTTTATGATATCGAACTTTTGTACCTTCACTAGTGAGGGGTTTTCACGAAAATTTGCATCTGAAACAACCTCGATATTATAATTTGTGAATTTGCAATGAGACCTAGTAGAGGCCGCTAGATGCGGGGGGGTGTTGTGCACTACTTCGCCCTTACCCTCGTCCCCTAATCCAGATCTGGTGCACGACCTAACATGGAGTCCTTCGCCTTGCATGCACTATGCGGGCAAGGCTTAAAACGGGTTCCGCAGCTTCCCGAAAGAAGTGCGGTGGCGACTTCCTCTATTCAATTTCGAGTTTCTTCGACCCTCAATGCCAGCATACTCACACTATGCAAATTAGCAAGAATTCAATTTTTCGAAATACGGTGTCTCACCGAGACTGTACCCCGCGGGACAGAGGGACAGAACAGTTAAGCTTTGGTGAATAAAATATGAAATGATCGAGCTTTAAAACCTTGTAATAGGTTTCGTTTGTAGCAATTAGGCGCGAAAACCCCTAAAAACGCCCCGAAACGACCCTTTCACCCCCCAAAGTCAACTTGTCGTGTCTAAACGTGTGCAATCAAGACGTAGAAAGCTTAAGTGAATAAAATATGACATGATTGAGCTTTAAAAATGTGTAATAGGTTGCGTTTGTAGAAGTTAGGCGCGAAAACCCCTAAAAACGCCCCGGCACACGTTTAGACACGACAAGTTCACTTTGGGAAGTGAAATGGACATTTCGGGGCGTTTTTAGGGGTTTTCTCGCCTAACTTCTACAAACGGAACCGATTACAAGGTTTTAAAGTTCGATCATGTCATATTTTATTCACTAAAGCTTTATACGTCTTGCTTGCACACGTTTAGACACGACAAGTTGACTTTGGGTCAGGAAAGGGCTATTTCAGGGCGTTTTTAGGGGTTTTCGCGCCTAACTTGTACAAACGCAACCTATAAAACGTTTTAAAGCGTGATCATGTCATATTTTATTCACTTAAGCTTTCCTGACCCGAAATGTCCATTTCACTTCCCAAACTGAACTTGTCGTGTCTAAACGTGTGCAATCAAGACCTACAAAGCTTAAGTGAAAAAAATATGACATGATCGCGCTTTAAAAACATGTAATCGGTTGCGTTTGTAGAAGTTAGGCGCGAAAACCCCTAAAAATGCCCCGAAATGGCCCTTTCACGCCCCAAAGTCAACTTGTCGTGTCTAAACGTGTACAAGCAAGATGTATAAAGCTTTACTGAATAAAATATGACATGATCGAGCTTTAAAACCTTGTAATCGGTTCCGTTTGTAGAAGTTAGGCGAGAAAACCCCTAAAAACGCCCCGAAATGTCCATTTCACTTCCCAAAGTGAACTTGTCGTGTCTAAACGTGTGCAATCAAGACCTACGAAGCTTAAGTGAAAAAATATGACATGATCGCGCTTTAAAAACATGTAATAGGTTGCGTTTGTAGAAGTTAGGCGCGAAAACCCCTAAAAACGCCCCTAAATGGCCCTTTCACGCCCCAAAGTCAACTTGTCGTGTCTAAACGTGTGCAATAAAGACATTGAAAGCTTTGGTGAATGAAATATGACATGATCGAGCTTTAAAACCTTGTCATAGGTTTCGTTTGTAGCAGTTAGGCGCGAAAACCCCTAAAAACGCCCCGAAACGACCCTTTCACCCCCCAAAGTCATCAGATTTGGCTTAAGTGATATACTGTGGTGCTTACAGTAATAGGTCGTAGAAAGCTTAAGTGAATAACAGATGACATGATTGAGCTTTAAAAACGTGTAATAGGTTGCGTTTGTAGAAGTTAGGCGCGAAAACCCCTAAAAACGCCCCGAAATGGCCCTTTCACGCCCCAAAGTCAACTTGTCGTGTCTAAACGTGTGCAATAAAGACATAGAAAGCTTCGGTGAATAAAATATGACATGATCGAGCTTTAAACCATTGTAATAGGTTTCGTTTGTAGAAGTTAGGCTCGAAAACCCTTAAAAACGCTCTGAAATGTTCCTTTCACTTCCCAAAGTGAAAGCTTAAGTGAAACCCCTAAAAACGCCCCGAAAACCCTTGACGGTTTTATATGAACTTGTCCTGTCTAATCTTGTGCAATCAAGACCGAAAAAGCTTAAGTGAAAAAAATTTGACGTGAAAAAAATTTGACATGATCGCGCTTTAAAAACGTGTAATAGGTTGCGTTTGTAGAAGTTATGCGCGAAAACCCCTAAAAACGCCCCGAAATGACCCTTTCACGCCCCAAGGTCAACATGTCTTGTCTAAACGTGTGAAATCAAGACCTAGAAACCTTTAGTGAATAAAATATGACATGATTGAGCTTTAAAAATGTGTAATAGGTTGCGTTTGTAGAAGTTAGGCGCGAAAACGCTTAAAAACGCCCCGAAATGTCCCTTTCACTTCCCAAAGCAAACTTGTCGTGTCTAAACGTGTGCAATCAAGACATAGAAAGCTTAAGTGAATAAAATAACGTGTGCAATCAAGACATAGAAAGCTTAAGTTAATAAAATATGACATGATCACGCTTTAAAAACGTTTTATAGGTTGCGTTTGTACAAGTTAGGCGCGAAAACCCCTAAAAACGCCCTGAAACAACCCTTTCCTGACCCAAAGTCAACTTGTCGTGTCTAAACGTGTGCAAGCAAGACGTATAATTAATCTTACCCCTATTACTTACCCCTACTGAAACCTAATAGGGGTACTGATTAGTAGGGGTAAGTTTAGTAGGGGTTGACTGTGTTTTTTTTTTTTAACTGTTAATCATGCAGGGGTAAGTTTAGTAGGGATTGACTGTGTTTTTTTTAACTGTTAATCATGCAATTTTTCTCAGCTTCATCCGATCAATCTACTGCCGCCAATGATATCATCAAAAACATTAACATTAAACCCTCATTTATGTTACAAGAAGAAAATAGAATAATAGCAGGGTAACTCACATTAAACCCTCATTTATGTTACAAGAAGAAAATAGAATTATAGCAGGGTAACTCACATGTGCAAGCGTTATTTCATTTCTTATTTCTTTGGTGGCATAGATTTTCTTCAACCACACCTTTGTCCACAGAAGAAGCCATATCTGGATCCTTATTGTCCTCTACAACAAATTTCTTTGGTGCATACATTTCTTTAGAGGCAACTTCGTCAATTTTAGAGTCCAGGTTGCATGTGTTGGCATTGCCCGTCACTGGTACTACAATGGGCTTGCCTGTGTTGGCATGGGTTTTGCACTGACTGATTTTAATACCCCTACTAATATTTTTACCCCTATTAATCTTACCCCTAATACGCTTATCCCTACTGAAACCCCTACTAATATTCTTACCCTTATTAGTGTTACCCCTATTACTTACCCCTACTGAAACCCAATAAGGGTACTGATTACTAGGGGTAAGTTTAGTAGGGGTTGACTGTGTTTTTTTTTTTTAACTCTGCATTGTTCTCTGCATTGTTCCCTCAATCATACTCATTTTTTCTCTCAATTTGCACAGCTTGGAAAAGGATTCCGTTTCACGGTTGCATTTGTTAAATTTTATTATGTTCATCTTGTCTTTGTTGAATCTATTTATTTATTTAATCTTTTTTTCCTCTTGTTCAATCATGTCACACCTCAGTTTTCTTTCCTGTTTCTTCACCTCAGTTTTCTTTCCTCCATTATTATCACTTTCTCTGCATTATTTTCACTTTATCTGCATTATCAATATCCTCTCGCTCCCTCTTTTTCTTCCTCCAGTAATACTCTGCATTGTTCTCTGCATTGTTCCCTCAATCATGCTCATTTGTTCTCTCAATTTTCACAGCTTGGAAAAGGATTATGTTTCACGGTTGCATTTGTTAAATTTTATTATGTTCATCTTGTCTTTGTTGAATCTATTTGTTGAAATTTGTTGGATTATGTTCATCTTGTCTTTGTTGAATCTATTTGATGAAATTTGTTGGACACCCTATAAAAGTTGGGTGCTTCCAGCTGCTCTTGCTATCGACAAGCGATTAATAACTCGTCTCGGCCCAATCTCTGCAGCAATTTTATTTCTATTCACAAGCCAAACTTCGTGCCAAAACAATTTGGACGAGAAGCCTTTCACTTGGAAGGAAGACAACTCGCCGCCGTTAATCACCATTTTTGCATGATAGATAATCGTGGCTGTAACGGACACAACTACTCCATATCATACAATCATCATGAAGAATTGTGGAAACAAAAAATATGCCTTCTAGATGAAGGCGATGATGAGAGCGATCATGAATTCAATGGGGAGAACAGCAGGGGGAATGACGGTCGTGGTCGTCCTCGTGGTCGCGGTCATGGTCGGCGGGTCAATGGTGATGGTGAGGTTCGGAGAAGTACTCGCTTGAATCCCTCCTACAATTAGGGCCACCGAGCCCTGTTTTTTTAAAAAAAAATTGTAATATTGTAGAACATTGTAGATCTAGATGCACATTATAAAGAATTTTTTTGTTAGAGTGCTCCAGAATGATGCTATTATTATTACTGATGCATTCATATTAAAACGACACAACTCGAGCTGATTTGCAAATCAACTACGGATAATTGCTGGCTATAATGTAGTAATTTTTTGCAATTGAAATAGAGTGTCTGGTAGTCATTTTTTGCAATTGAAATAGAGTATCTGGTTGAAATAGAGTGTCATTTTTTTCACTTGCTGGCTATAATGTAGGGTCATCGCCTCCCTAGACAGCCCACGCAGAGCACGTTTGTATGCAATTAAAGTCATGTGAAACTCCGAATAAATTTTGCTCCTTGTTGCAAGAAAGAGAGTGCACATTAAAATTTACTCAAATAGGCATAAATTGGTTCACATTTCAATTATTCCGTTTTTCCTCCAACTATAATGACGGGCGTCGTGACTCCTACGAGCATTTCGACATTTTGGCCCCAAATGACGGGCGTAGTGACTCCTACGAGGATTTCGACATTTTGTCAATTTTTTATTCGTGGACTACCACTCAATGTTCGAAATAACTAATTTGAGCATTTCGTATTGATTTAATTTTTCTCTAATGGTTCAAATATTCAATTTCTAGTCTTTTACTATGGACAATGGTGTACTTTATAATAGATTATGTTTGGCATTGGCTCATTGTTCTCAATTATTTTAAATAAAATAAAATGTTCTGTACAAATTCTAGGTTCGAATGCAATGAAATCTAGGTTCGAATTCGAAAAAACCTAAGTCAAGAAATTGAATTGGGGAAATTTCGAATTGGGGGAAATTAGGGAAGAACCCTAATTTTTGAATTGGGGAAAAATTGGTTGGTGGCTGCGAGTGTGGTGGGGTGACGTGGTTGTGTTGCGGCGGCAGTGGTGACGTGGCTGCGAGTGTGGTGGTGGGCGACGCGGCTAGGGTGGTGGCTCGGTTTGGGGGCTGGGGTGGTGTGATGGTGGCTGTCAGAAGAGAGAATGATGGTTGTTGGGTGGTTTGGGGAAGGGGCTAAAACTCGATTCCACCATATAGAATTTCCCAAAAAATTAATTTTTTGGGAAATCATTCTATAGGAATTTCAAAATTAATATTAATTTTATATTAATTTTATATTTAGTGATGATAATTTCTAGACCATAAACAAAAGGTTTGGTCCGATTTTGTTACGGCCTAGACCAAACTAGGTACAGCCCTACTCATAAGAGTTGTTTAATATGTACTTTAATTTGTATAAAATATAATGGAAAAAGACAAGAGAAATATGTACTTTAAATACGGAGTATTAATAAGAAGGAAAAAAATTGAATTCAAAGAATTGTCTACTCAAACAGTAAAGCTCTGCTATTTCACACCATACCGCGTCATAGATACTGATGCTCTCTCTAGACTTTAATGTACCAGCATGCGTGGGTTTTCTAAGTCAAAACCGGTCTCTTATGTACATCAAAGAGACCGCGTCTGTCAATAAAACCGGTCTCTTTGATCCCTACATAAATTCACCATTTCAAAAGTTCACAGTACAAGCCATACAGGAAAATGATCTACTCCGTATTCAGTTCACCTTGATATTATATAACACTATCACAAGATTGCTACAAAGTAGTTTAAAACAAGGTTGCTCTAAAGCCAATCAACACATGGATTTCTATCCCCGTGATTAACTACTCCATACTTAAAATTACACTTAGGCCAAGGGCAGAACAACCCTTAACGGCCTAATCAATAATCCAACTACATCAGACAATCAACAATCCAATTACATTAGAAAATCTCACTGACCAAGCACCAAACCTCAAATCACCAACCAACTAAAAACATGAACTCCTCCATCACCTGAAAACATGAACTCCTCCATCACCTGAAAACATGAACAACTCCTCCATCACTTAACATAAACAAAAACATGCTACAATTTCATGCAACATTAAAAAAGTTGGCAGCAACAATACAAGTCCAAAAAGCACTCTAAAAACGCCATCAAACATAGTTGGCAGCAACTCAACAACAGTACAAGTCCAAAAACCACTCTAAAAATGCCATCAAACATGCTATAAAAGCAAATTAGAAATTAGAACATGTTCATATAGAACATGTATGGACCTTGGCTCATAGGAAAGGAAGTTATGGGTGAGATGGATTCATTTTGTCTATTTGAGAAATCAGAGCTGGTGGGATTATAATCCACCTTTGGACTGCTGTTGGTATTGGCGAAAATTATGTGAAGTTAAAAATCTTTTTCTTAGATGTGGTTTACAGCAAGAAATAATGCAGATGTCGAAGTACTCTGTTTCTGTCATTTATCAGAAGCTACAACAGCATGATCAAGAGGTTAGTTAGTGTACTTTTGTTTGACAAAGATTGAGTGTGCCTAAACATCATTTCTTAGGCTGGTTGGCTGTACAAGGGAAGCTCAAGACGAAGGAAGGATCACATAAGATTGGTATTTGCACCTCTGATATCTGTTTGTTATGTCAAAATGAACCTGAGACACATGGTCATCTGTTTTTTAAGTGTCATGTGAGCAGACTGATCTGGACAGAACTTCAAGGTTGGCTCCGGATTCAGGTTACAAGGGACTGAGTTGTGGTTGATTTTATATCAGTTGAGCAAGTTGAGGATCTCCAAATTCCAGTTACATGTATGCTATACTGTGGTGCTGGCCATTATCTATCAGATTTGGCTTTCTCGAAATAATTTGGCTTTCTCGAAATAATTTGTACGGTCAGGTGTTGTGCTTAATACTTAATACTGATCACCTTTTGAGGGGTATTGATTTTTTACTGTTTAGTGTGGAAATTTTTCTAGGTTTGTTTGATTAGTGTGATTAGAATTGTAGGTTATTATTTTTTGCTGGCAAAGGTTTTGGTTTTGAGTTTGCTGTGAGGTGTAATGTTGATCTTTTGTTTAGTGTGATTAGAAATGTGATTCATCAATTTTTAGCCGTTTATTGAAAATTTATGGTTTTTTCTCTTCTGTAGTGGCTGTGTATTCTGGATTATGAGCTCAACTTCTTTTCATTAAGATGTAGTATACACCGAGGTTGGCATTAAGATGTAGTTATGTCAGATCTAGACCTGCCTTATCTATTTGTCTTCATATGCATAACTGCTTTAACATAGAAACACTTTTGTGTCGAGCTGTTTTGATCGCCTAATACTACGCCTTTGAAGACAGGTTTTAGACTTTTTCAAGGTAGTTTCGCTGAAATTAAGTTGGGTCATTTAATGGCTGATTATGTCAAAGCTATATGATCCTGTATTGCTTTGAATTATAGTGTTGTCCTATGTAATTTGATTAGGAATTTCCTTAACCTGTTTCCAAAATCGATTGTTATATTTGTTTCTTCAAAGATTTTTGTGATGCATACTGTTTAGTGATGCATACTTTTTTGGTCACACATTTCTAACTTCTAAGGCTTTTCTAGCTTTATAGACGGAAATTATACTCTTAGTTGGTGGAATATTTTCCTCATTATATCTTCTTATTCAGACTTCAACCCATATTTGCAACTTTATGGTGTCCCGCCCCTTAAGTTAGGATACTGAATTGTTCTTACCTATGACATGATCATATATTAGACTTCAACTATGTGATCATATATTACCCTTGTGACTTGTGTGAGTTACTTCTTAATTGTTCTGAGAATATTGCAGTCTGCAGCTATTGATATGTGGCCAGTTGGTTGCATCATGATGGACATTGTCAAAAGGGAACCCCTCAACCCCTGGCCTTTTTCCTAGCAAGGACTACTTGCAACAACAGTTGCAACTAATAAATGAGGTGAGGTTAATCATCTCATTCCCACAATTTCTCTACATCTGTTGTTTCTAAATGTTGCATAATATGAAAGAAGAAATTTATTAATATAAAAAAAATCTTTGTTGAGGTAGAATAAAAGAAGTGCCCTGTTTGTTTTCATGATTGATTAAAAGATGTATACTACAACAAAAAATGTGAAGTTGTAGCTAACCCCTACATCTTTGCCTTTTTTTGTCAACATTTAAAGAAAATGGTAACATGGAGGCTATTGTATGATAAACAGAGTTCATTTAAATTTTCATCTAAATAATCCCATACAATGTAAAAGTTTACAACCAAAAAACTGTTCACAAATGAACAGAGTGGAAGAAATGAACAGCTTGTGATTTTAAGTTTGTGACGTTAAATCGACAATTTCTTTCTAATCATCAGCATTCACCCTAATCTCATAACCATTTAGCATACACAAAGATTATAATTCATTATTCATCAATAATTTTCAAGTCAAATTTCTCAACAAAATTAATCATTTTCAAATCATTCAAAATGAGCGACAATTAGACTCGGCAATAATTGTTAATAAACGAATTCAAAATCGAGCAAAAAATAGAATGAAATCGAGCAAAAAGAAGAGAGAGAAGAGAAGAGTGAGAACCAGTTAGCAATCATCTGCTGGAAGTGGCTGAGTGGGGTTTGCGTCTGATGAAGTAATATTATTTTCACCTAAATAAACCAAAACTCAGTTAACCTCTGCAATGTGATAAGCTTATATGCTATTAGCCTATTGCTTAACAATAACACAATACACAAGTTTAACAGTGCAACATTCATAAGCCACAAAACACAGCCTTGACAACTGTACAACACAGCTACTAGCAACACATGTGAAACAACAACAACAATCAACAGCAGACAATCAACAGCCAGCAGCAGACAATCAACGTGAATTAAGTAAGCAATAATTTCAAAAGCATTGCTAATATGAATCTACGCCAATCAATTTATCTACCCTACGCCAATATATGAAAAGCATATCATGAAAATATTGCTTACCATCATCAGCCATCATTCGGCGTATCTGCTGTATTTGGTCTGGAGGCTCCATCATATGAAAACCAATCGCCATCCAACGATCGAATTTACTGCATATTTGGCCCATGAGCTCAAAACGAACGTTATGTTGAAGGACCAAGGTATTGACATCTTTTATTAAGTCAATCTTCCACTCGGGAAAGCTCGAACTACTCGAACGCCTGGAGGTGCTCGAACTACTCGAACGCCTCGAACGCCTCGAACGACGATTGGTGTTGGATGTGCTTCTTTCATACGGACCGTTTTCTAAACTTTCCAACATTGATTGAACTGTATAGTTAAGCCTACAGGCATCCCCTTTTGGAAATTGGGGTTTCGGTAGAAAATACGCTTAAGGATCGACTGGCGGTTAGTTTGAATTGGACCGCATTTGTCCTACCAAGAACAAAAATTAAAGTAAGCACCAAGAACAAATACAACATGAAGCTACCTTCATAAAATAAAAACTACCTTCACATTAGCAAACTAATGACAATAAAAAAAACTCTTAAATCTTCCTTAAATTAGAGGAACAAACTTTCAACAAATGACAATCAAAAAACCTCTTAAATCAATCAGTCACGCACAACTATACCAATCGATCAATCAAGAACTATAGTAACACCAAAATCAGAGATCAAAATTCGAAATTCAATCAAATATTTTCAAGAATTAATCAATGAATGAAAATCGCACAGCAAAACTCAATGAAATATTTTCAAGAACTAATCAATCGAAATAACACACGAACAAACAACACCGCAACGTGTTGGAGTACATGATCAGGCACATCAATCATCAGCTCAAGTCAAGCACACCAAGGAGCAGGAGGTTCAATACAATCAGTATATGAGCTCAGCACAACATGCAACCTTGCTAGATCAGAGTATAAAATAAAAACTACCTTCTGATTGCGCAAGCATTCTTCCTTAAATTGCTCCGCCTTTCTTATGCAAGCATTTCCATCAGGAAATTCATGTCTAGGAATCCCCAATCTGAGTGCAAGCATGTCAGCGAATTTTCGCAACAAACCTAAATTAAAATATCTCAATGATTCAAAATCGCGCGAACAAACTTGGTCCAATAATTTGTTAAATTCATCATCCCACTCCCGTTTCCAACTCTAAACAAGAAAAAAATTACACAAATCACCACAAATTCCACAAAAACAATTCAAACACATTTCATAAAAAAACTCAAAAATTATGCAAAAACACTAACTAATTCAACTATAATCAAAATTCCCCAAAACTCAAAAATTATGCAAAACACTAAATCCACCAAAAAAAAAATAACTACTTCACAGTCAAGATAAAAGAACAAGGCATTGAGAATTTTATGTTTATTAATTCGCCCAACTTCAATTATAAAAGAACAACATAAAAGAACTTCAATTAACTTCAATTATAAAAGAACAAAATTCCCCACATTTCCTTCATTTAAAACACCAAATCCACCAAAAAAAAAAAGTAGTTAATTTGTGCAATTGAAGATGATTTAATCCAACGAATTCCCCAAAATGGGGGTAATTTAATTCAATTCAAACAAAATATTACTTACAATAATTGATGAATCAGCCATTTCTTCTCTCTTCCTTTTGCCCTTCCTTTTGCCCAAAATATAATTCACCTGCTCTTCTATTGTTAATAATTCACCTGCCCAAAAGTGTCAAATCGTTGCATTTATTTTGATACGGAGGAAGTAACATTTTTTTAAAAAAATAATGGAAATACTCTAATTCTTTCTTCTCTATTGATGGCCGCATCTCAATATCTGAAACATGCAGACCAAAATATTTTTTGCATGTTTCAAGTGTAGTGATACTAATGATAACAGTAGTTGAATTTAATTTGGAGATGCTTTTTGCAGGCACAACTATACAAATGGGTTCCAACCCAAACTGACATCCCTAACAAATTTGAAAGCATGGATCCTCAAGTAGTTGGGCTGCACATGTGCATTTTTCAAGTGACCTGCTAGGCTGCTATGGCTTAACTCTATGTAATAAAAGATATAATCCTTTACATATAATCACAATAAGATTCAGAAGTTTTGCTTCTTACACAGAAAGTTCATGCTAATAACATAAGTTCATACATAGACTTCATACTGCGGCTGCTACTACTACTAATAATAATAATAATAGAAGTTCATAATAATAATAGTAAAAGTTCATAGAGGTTCTCCTAAACATGATTAAGATAGCTAGCTAATGTTCCCCAAAATAAGCAGACTCCATTTCTATACAGCCCCCCTAAATTTTACAAGCTACTCATCATTTGATTCATGAGCATTTAATTCAAGATCAGCAAATTTCTTAATTATATTAAGATAGGAAGCAGACATAGATTGAGCCACTTCAAGAGCTTCTACAAGCAGCTCATTTTTCCTCATCACCGCAACTTGGCTGGAAGGAGGAGAAGACTGAGGCAGAGCTGAGGAATTGGTAGACGGAGTGGAAGTCGAAGCTTGGGTACTGAGAGGAGGAGGAGAAGTCTGAGGCACAACCAAGGGATTGGTAGGATATCGAGTGGAACTCGAAGCAGCTTCGCAGGTTGACATGACCTTCACAAAGAAATCGCAACTACCTGCATCCTGCCAGTACCCACAAACGTGAAAAGATGGTATAATTACACAAATTACATTTAATACAAACATAAAAAAAAATCACACCTTAACACAGCAACTCCAAAATTTCTCTCTCTTTACAAAGGTGTTGCGACAGAAGCCACGACCACAAGGACATAACCTAAGCTCGTCTTCAAACGAGTAGAACTCGCAACTTTTGATGCTATTTCTCTGTCACATAACATTTAATAAGATATAACATTAAAAAAAAGGGAAAAAATAAACAAATATCATTCCAAAACAGATGAGCATTTCTGATACTGATATCTGTGTGTTGTGCATGTTGTGCAGGACTGAAAGTGAGTCTTTGACTCATTTGTTGCAATGTACCTAATTTAGAGAGCTAGAAAGGGAGACAGTGATAGGCAGAATTAGGGGGGTTTTACCTTCTAAGTTTCCTAGGAAGGATGTTGTTAGGTTGTATTGTTTTCTGAGCTGTTTTCTGAGCTTTAATGAAATTTATTTACTTAGCAAAAAATACTTGCCTTGTCTGTACCAGGGCATACGTAATAAGCACGACCTTTATTAGGCCCTTTGGTTGTTACTCGCCTGATTAGTTCTCCATTTCCACATGGACACATAAATGGACACATAAGCTCCATTATTCTGCAATCAAAGGAAAATTCAATCAAATCAACAGGCCTCCATTTCCACATGGACACATAACCTCCATTATTCTGCAATCAAAGGAAAATTCAATCAAATCAACAGGCCTCACAAAAGACACGGGAAAAAAAGAAGATATAGGTTGGGCGGTTGCTTTCAGAAAAATAAAATCGGAAGATCGAATCCACACCGATACAATCTTGCATGTTTGTTAATTTATTTTTTATTTTACTACTATTTGGTTGGATCTAATGAAAGATGAGAGCCAATGACTGCATTAACCTTTTGATTATTTCTTTATAGCAATTTGTTAGTGAAAGTGCACCATTATAGCAATTTGTTAGTGAAAGTGCACCTTGATAGTCGTTTAGCAATTAAAGCTTAAGGCAATTATCCATGCTTAATTCAGAAGGCCTTGACATATAGTGCAACAATAGTGCAACATAGAGATTGACATATAGTGCAACAATTAAAGATTATTCCTTTCAGAATGCTGTGAAGAATACCTCTCTTGAACATGCAACAATAGTGCAACATAGAGATTAATAGATTTTTGTGTAGGCTAGCTGTTGGGAAACCCTTTGGGTGAAAATGGATTATTGTGTTTATACGACCATCTTCACTGACAACCACAGGCCAACAATTAGACCACAATTGTAACCACCATACAACCACCACAGTACAGACCACCAAAATCAAACACAACTACTCACAAATATTAATATCAATCCCCTGTAATAGTTAGCTTTGTTTATAATTAGACACTGACAACCACAGGCCAATAATTAGACAGAAGCATTGTTGAGCCCTTAAACGAGCTTGTAACTCGAGCTCGAGCCTCGAGCCGAACTTTCATTTCGAGCTAACGAGCTCGAGCCGAGCTCAAAATTTGAGGCCCGACGAGCTTCGAGCTCGAGCCTCGCCTCGCCTCTGTCTCAGTCCCACGAGCTCGAGCCGAGCCTAGCAAATCTCGGTCTCGGCTCGGCTCATTAATAGCCCTACCTATAAGTTAGTAACTTGACAGCACTATCAAAGTATCAATCTATAAGTTAGTAGGTTAGTATTATGTCGATTATAAATCAAAAGTACTATCATTCTACCATTTTATAAATCAATTTACTGAAGTAGTCAACAACTCAACATTCATTCATTCAATAATTTATTAACTTAACCTAATTAATTAAAATACAACTCAAATAAACAATTTAAATAACAAATCTGAAAAAGGAAGATAAACAAATTTAAACAACAAAATAAACAGTTTAAAAATATACAACATGACATTATGTACAAATCTAAGTATCTAACAAATTAACAAAAAGAATTGAACTCTAAATTTGTTGTGACTAATAACAGAACTACAGCTATCGTAAATTTGGAGTTTGCAATCAACAGAGATTTTGCACCTAAAGGTGCTTAGTTAAAATACTGTTCAGTGAACATAAAGTTTGCCAGTAGTCTAAGGGTTAGAGCCCTAAAAGAAAATTTGTTTAAAGGGGAGGGGATTATCATCAGGCCATAGGTTCATCATAGAGTACAGAGTATAAGGGTTAGAGCCCTAAAAGAAAACCTTCTCTGTTCCTCCAACATATGTTGATTGTAAGTCCTCAAAGTTCCCTGCATTCCAAGCACAGATTAGCGTATAAATCCATCATTCTGCAATATACTATCATATTTTACACCCTTGAAACTTGGAACTTAATAAGCCTAACCCTTGAGTACCTTGAAGATGGAAGACTAGAGTATGTATTTCGATTAAGCGATTTTTTGATATGTGTTGCATGTGATTGCGCCCCATCTAGGGTCATCGTCTCCCTAGACGGCCCACGTAGAGCACGTTTGCATGCATTTCGATTAAGCGATTTTGCGATAGGTGTTGCATGTGATTGCGCCCCATCTAGGGTCATCGCCTCCCTAGACAGCCCACGCAGAGCACGTTTGTATACAATTAAAGTCATGTGAAACTCCGAATAAATTTTGCTCCTTGTTGCAAGAAAGAGAGTGCACATTAAAATTTACTCAAATAGGCATAAATTGGTTCACATTTCAATTATTCCGTTTTTCCTCCAATTATAATGTTAATGCCATTCATTAACCCAAAGGAACCAACCTTTTTCTATGTTCATTATTGCAGTTAACAGAGTGAATATTGGATGAAAGTTTTTATCTTAAGGGACCTTCATTAACAGTCGTGCTTCACGTCATGCTCAGATTATTGCTTTTAAAGAACAGGAAGCTAGTATTCAGATTTTAATTAACTCATATTCTATTAGTGTAGACACCTACTTTTGTCCCCATTCCCGCAAGGGAAAGGTTCGATGATGAAAGCATAAAAACTCCACTTGACAACGCATCTCCAATAAAATAAACGAATCTCGATTCCCCATTTCATTTCACCCGAAACCTGCTATTTATGGAAACCTGCTAAAAATAGTAACTGCCGTAAAAGGTAGCTTCTAAAAGTGGCAAATCATAAAAGATAGAAACCTGTCAGAATTAGGTGTTGCATTCCAACATAAATCCTAAATGAGATAGAAAACCGCGAGAATCCTATTCCTAATAGGATTCGGAAATAGGAGTTACGTATTAATTAAAATCCTAACGAACCTAGAGTTCGTAACGGGCCCAGACGCATTCCGTCATAAAATTGATACGCGCTAAAAGACTCGAATTAATCTCAAACTCTACCGATTTTAGGAATCCGAATCTGACTAAACAAAACTGCCCAGACCCTATTTTCAACGCCTGGCTCTGGGCGCCGAAATCTTCGGCGCCCAGGCCTGGGCGCTGAAAATACCTGGGTACGTCTCTTTTCCTAATTCTTTGTGGATTAGAACTCTGCAATTCTATCTTTCCACGAACTCTTCCCTATAAATAGGCCCCTAGTTTCGACGTGAAAGAACACACAACAACACATAATTATATTCTGAGTATTGACTCCAACCCTTAGCCTAAGCCTCTCGCTGCGAAACTGTTCACGCGTTCTGTCGCAATCGATCCATAAATCGAACAGAACGTATCCTGTCCCATAATTGAGATTCGTTAAATAAAAAGGAGAAATAGCAAAGTCAAAGTGGTTAGTTTTCTAAGAACCGTGACGCACCTCTCAAGGGTGCGTCGTAATGTGTCCCTTTTCGATGATTTAACTGCTTTCCTCGCCCTTTTTATGAACTGTTAAACTAACCTAATATGATTGTTCTATCACGCCTAACAAATATAATATTTTTCGGAAGTCGGATTATCATGCTAGGTCCCTTAATGCTATTTAAATTAGATAATCACGATCGAATTAGCATTATATGTTGCATATTGCTAAAATCAACTCAGATTAGTTTAATAGTTAACGCATGTCCCTTCAATTATTTATGCTGAGCTAGTAAGGATATCCTGCCTCTGGAGTTATCGACGAGCAAATTACTCCTCTCGGTAGTTACAGTCCCTCGAACCCTCAATCTCTACCTTGCGGGTGTATATTGAGAGATCCCCACACCAGGGATCACAAGGGAACCTATGGCCGTCGTGGTCAAACATAATTGCACTCCCTTTATGTCACGATAACCGGGTTTTGTCAGTTTTTCTCATTGTCGTTAAAAACTGAATGGCGACTCCTATATTACTAGTCAATTGGGTGTATACTCACAGGAAATCCAATTACACTTGATTGAATAAAAAGAATCGTCACACCCACGAGGGACAAGGTCACGCATTAGCCCCGCGCTTTTTCGACCCCCTCACAGTGGGGACTCCACTGGGGATAGTGAAGGAAATACTCGTGCTTGTAGGTAATCAAAATAGCCGAAAGGTGAAACGATCCTACCCCGCGTTTATTTCCCCATCAAGTTGGGACGACCTGAAAATCAGCATATTAATGTGATCGGGCAGAACATCATAACGAATCTCGGCTCCCTCAGGAGTTGGTACTAAAGATACCTTTTTTCGCCAATAGGGGGGTGCATACGCCGCGCATGTTTCCCACTCGGTACTTGTGCAGGTAGTACACCTATCCCGAACCCAATCGCTCGCCCATTAGGTCCCTCTGGCCTGCATGCCCCCTTGGCTTGCACTTGCGGGTTGGCCTCTTGAGCGAAATTCGTCTGATGAAGACACTACCTCGACCGGGGCATGTGTTGGATCTACGATAGAAGCGGTACCAAGCCAGGCGCAAATAAACTACCCATAGAAGCCTATCATAAACTACATGGCATATTTAATTTTCAAATCCATGTTTGTAATGTAGTTATGTGTAGCGAAATATGTGATTGTGTGTGACAAACTATCCTAGAAAACCAACGACCTTAAAAACTGCCCAAACATTCATAGACTAATTTGCCAAAGAGTTATACCGAAACATGTGTTCCGCAAACCCGAATGATCGCCACAAAATAAGCGACGCTCGGGATGGCCCGTAACGAATCCCACAAACGCTGTTACGCGTAAAGGACGTTATTAGGAAAGCACGCAAGTCGAAGTCGCATAAACAGAAGACAGAAAACGAGAACCAGCCAGGGACGCATTTTCAACGCCCCTGGCTGGGCGCCAAAATTTCTCACGCCCCTAGCTGGGCGCTGAAGTTGCTGCTTGGCCTTCTGGTCAGGCGCATCAGCCTCGGTGCCTGCGCGAAAGGAAAATACGTAGCAAAAAATGTTCATAAGAAAGAATTGCTACAAGGGCGTAAGAAAAGCACTCGATTTCAAAAGCGGCTCGCGAAAAATTAATAACTCTTTGTGTCGTTGTTAGGCCTCCTACGACGGTAATGCTCGGCACCAAAACCGAACATGCTAACAACTATGGATGTCACACGGGCAGGTGTTTCGAAAATCAAAAGAATGACCAAAATAACAAAAACCAAAAAGTGTACCGACAAAAGAAAGAGTGAAAAACCAATTTAGAGAGTCGAAGTCTAGACTAAGTAATGCTTGAAACTTTGGGAACCTAAACTTTAGCTTATCTTATGCCTAGGACTGGTCCTGCCACTTGGTGCCGATCAGGGAATCAACGGCTAGTGCGTCTCGAAGATATATCGCCAACACCAGGTTTAGTAACTCCAAGCTCCGTTCGTCGCCCCTCATTTCAAGGATCTCCGCTTCCCCAACCTCGATTCGCACCTCCAAACTGAAGGAAATAATGCCCTTGGTCCAAGTATGCATTCTATGTTAAGTCTAATAAGTCCGGTTCAGTATTAATTAACAAGTTAATAATTCAGTGAGATCAAGTGAGCTGAATGCCTAGCTAGAGGCCGCTTCAGTTCAAGTGGAATTAATGATATTAATCCACAGCTTACTCTTGACTGAACCCGTAGGGTCACACAAATAGTACGTAAACGGATCAAGTATTTAATGGCATTAAATACTCCATCTATGGATATTCGGAATCGACGGATCTTGGTTTCAGTGGGAGCTGAGATCGTCACAGGCAAGAAATGAATGCTCCGGAAACGATGATATTGCCGGAAACGGAAATATGGATCGTATCGGAAATATAAATATTATCCAAGTCGTAGATGTTGCCGGAAACGGAAACATGGTACGTATCGGAAAATATTATCGGAAATGGAAATATTGCCGGAATCGGAAATATTGCCGGAAACGGAAATATTGTCAGAATCGGAAATATTGCCGGAATCGGAAAATAATTCCGGAAACGGAAATATTAAATATTTGTTCGAAACGGAAATTAATTCCGGAATCGGAATATTAAATATTGTTCGTATCGGAAATGAATTCCGGAATCGGGAAATTAATCGGAAGCGTATCGTACGAATTAGCATCGGACGAGGCCTGTCAGACGAAGGCCCAGCATGAAGCCGGGCCATCGCCCAGCAAGTCAGCGCGCCACAACGCACCAGCCAAGGCTGCACCAGGCCCACCGCAAGGCAGGCCCAGCGCGCGCCAACGCTGCGGCAGCGTGTGGGCCTCGCAGCAATGGGCTGCGAGCTCGCGGGCTGCGCGCGCGCGCATGGCGCCCCTCGTGGGCTGTTGTGCGTGCGTGTGTGTTGGTGTGCTATACGAATCCTAAAGCTATCAGGTTTCGACTAATGATTAAATTCCTAAACCTAAAAGGATGAATTAATTAAATAAGAATTCTATTAGGATTCTAATTTAATTAATTCGTATCCTAATAGGATTACGATTCCCTTTCCATGCCTCTATAAATAAAGGCCTAGGGTCATTATTTTGATAGAGATTTCAAGTATTCAAAGTGATTTTTGAGAGCAAATATTCAGTCATACAATTGCCTATATGTGCCGAAAATTCTAAGTACCTTAAGGGCGATCCTAGTTGGTCAAGTTTAAGGCGGATCCGGACGTGCTGTGGACTATCTACGGAGGGACGACACTTGGAGTCCTAAAGACTTGTTCTTGTTCGGTTCGGGCGCAGCTATGGAAGGCACGCAACAAAGTGTATGCATCTAAACTATGCTAAATGATTATGTGTAAATAATATGCTTTCCTGGCTTTATGGTTTTTCCGCATGATTTATGAATTGTCATATATATCATAACCTAACAGTGGTATCACGAGCCTCTTATTATTTTCATAATCTAAATTGCATGAACATGGTTAAATATTACAAATTTGCAAGAATTAAAAGGGGTGATTAATTTTCGTAATTGTTAATTAATTGCAAATTGCGTTTATTTAATTATACGTACGTAGTTTTTCGGCAGTTTCTTCGTTACTCATCCAAATCGAGTGATTTTTGTGTCAATTCCGCATGTAAAAGGCATTCTAAAATTGTGTCAATATTTTTCGGCCGAACCCAGAATTCTCAAATTCGAAGCCTAACTATGACTTTTCGGAGGTTTTAGTTTTTCGAATGCAAAATTTCGTAAATTTAAGATGTTAAATTAAATATTTGCGATTCTTGTTGATAAATCTTGAATTTTTTATTGACCTACTGTATATGTTTAACAAGTTTGAATGCCTAGCCTTGTTAATTATGCAATATAATTTGTAATTATGATTAATTTGTTGAAAATTGGAATAATTTAGAATTAATTTGATTTTCATAATTAGTTATAATTTAATTAGACACCTATGATTAAAAACCACCATAAAATATGTAAATTTTAAATTTTAAATTTTTATGACCTAGACTTGAATCCATGTTAATCGGAAATCAATTAAATAATAAATTTTCGATTTTTCGCCCTAAAATTATGAAATTAAAATTATTTATTAATTTGTCATTACTTTTTAATATAAATTTTAAATTTTTATGCGATTCGCTCATATAACTTGCACGCACAAAGCAATGGACGCTACGTGTTACCCTTAAGGGGTGTTGTATAGTGCGGGCATGTGACGACGAGCAAGGGAGCTCGTCGCCCATGCGGTACGAATGCAATGAGCAAGGCCATGGTGCACGAGCACAAGGCAGCAGCCCTGCCTTGTGTCGTGGGCTGTGTGCGATGGGCGAATGGGCGAGGGCGAGAGCAAGGCACGAGCAGTCGCGTGTGGGCAGCAAGCGAGCTGCGCCACAGCGTGCACTGCCTCGCGCAAGCGTGCGGAGCCTCGCGCGCAGCGAGCGCAAGCTCGCGTGCCACGAGTGCTACGCCAAGCATCGATCGCTCGCGCGCAGCGATCGCTAATGTGCGTGCGACGAGCGCTGCGCCCAGCGATGGCGTGTGAGTGCTTGTTGCGACGTGCGACGAGCGCTGCGCCCAGCGATGGCAAGCAGCTTGCTTGTTGCGACGTGCGACGAGCGCTGCGCCCAGCGATGGGCTGCGGCAGCATGCTTGTGGCGTCGAGCGCTGGCGCGCGCAGCGAGCACCAGCTCGCGTGATGCCTTGCGATGGTGAGCAGCAGCGATGCGACGCAGCGCATGGGCTGCGCGCACATGGCCAGCGATGGCTGTGTGCGTGTGGCCCATGGGCGTGCGTTGCGTGGGATTGTTGCGTTGCGATTAGATCGTTTTGAAATTTTAATTTGAAATTTTCAGTTTACGTAATTTTAATTAATTTTAAAATTAATAATTTAAATTATTTTCTTGGATTTTAATTTTGAATATTGTAATTATAATAAATTTTATTTATTCTAATTATTTTACTAAAATTAAAATCATGAATTAATTTAAATACGACTGAAATTAAATTAAATTTTTTTGGATTCAATTATAAATTTATATGAGCTTTAAATTTTAATTAAATTTGTATGTTTCCGGTTAGACTAGAAATACATTTTTATGTTTAAAATTAGTAAAGCATATGAATTTATTAGTTTAAGTGGGAGCCCTTTTTAGTCATAAACTCTTGATTAGGTCTACAAATCCTTAAGATTAAAACAACTTGATTAGAATTAATAAGGACTGAATAATTTGTAGATTATTGGTGCCCTTGATTAATTGCTGCAAATGTTTACGTGATGCATAATGTGTTTTACTAACCAGCTATGTGGGCCATTCATGTTAATGAATGGGTGAATGGTATATATTGTATATGTACTGTTTTGCAGGTTATGAAGTGACTAGTATGGCCCAAATAGGATAGAAAATATGGTCTGCGTACCATTAATTTGAATGTAATTGGTCTAAAGTACCAAAGTTGTTTTTAAATTCAAATATGGTTTGCGTACCATCAAATAGTTGTAATTAGTTTTAATTATAGCTTGTTCTATTTGAAGAAAATGGTGCCTCCCATGGAGATTTTCAAGACAGACTTTGAAGTTAAAGCTTCAAGATGAAGTCGGGCCATACTAGATCACATTTATCTTATGCATGTTTTAAGTTATTTATTGCTTTTAAATATGTCTTAAAATGCATGAGATCAAAAGCTTGATTATGTTGCATGATTAAGGATTTTAGTTCACTTAAAATCTAACCAACATAGTAAGAGCCTTAAGTTCCAAACTTAAAAAAAATTGAGTTAAAAGGTGCCATGCCAAAATATACACTTGCTTGGATATCCTTTACATCAATCTAGTAATAGTTTTCGCTCAGCGAGGTGTTACTTATTGGTCCTAAAGGGGAAAGGTACACAAATAATTGTGAGTACATTTTAGTTTTGGTGAAACTCAACGATATAAGTAAGGAGTCCTTTTATGTCGTGGAAAAATCGATAGGTTTACCTAATAAGTTCTTAGACGTACCTATCAACCAAGAATAGTTTCTAGACTATTAGCAAAAGGCTTTTGCTTACCTAAGATGTTTTAGGATTAAGTCGACAAACTGTGCTTAGTTCTTCAATGATTTTAGGATCTTGGAATCATTTTATTCACACCTGCCGGAACACATAACTTGAATAAAATGCTTAATGAACATTGAATTATGCATGTATGCTAGAATTTAAGTTTATTAAGAGAAACTGTAAATGGTTATTTATTTGTTTATTCTTTTCAATTGTAGTTTTAAATATGGCAAACAACAATCAAAACATCATCATGGGTTCTGAGCTTATGGTCAAGCTGAACTTGGCAAATTTTCTTGAATGGGAAGCTAAGATAGTTGAAATAGTCAAACTCAATGGACTTGAGTATGTACTATCACATCCCATGCCAAGATACTATGCCAGAGACATGACCCCTGAGAGATTTTACGCCTGGGATGCGGATCTCAAAAAGGTTATGAGTCTCATGCTGAACAATATCCCTGATGATTGGGCTAGAAGGTTTGTAGCCTATGAACCTTTTACGCTCATCAAGAATCTGAGGGATATCTGTCGTGGAAGCACGGAGGACAGGGACCTGAACGTCCATGAGTTGATTGAATCAATGTCTGGTCTAAAGGTTAGTTCTCCCAACAGGTGTTATAGGATGGAAGTCCAAGAAACACATGTTCAGCTCCTTCGCACTAAACAGAGGGTAGGCGTCCCACTGCGGTTCCATGTGGATCTTATGCGTTCATACTTTGATCGCCTAAGTCTACTAGGAACACCAATAAGCGAAAGGATGGCAGTCTCTATCTTGCTCAATTCACTACACAGTGGGTTTGGTCGCTTCAAGCAACTATACCTAAGTGAACCAAGAGAAGAAACAGTTGCAGAATTTGTTCACCTTGTCAGAAAGGCTGAAATAATACTGGACTGTGAAGCCAAAGATTTACTCAAGGCTAGAAGGAGACCGTTCAAGAAAAGTGGAAAGTCCAAGGGCGATGCTAAATCAAAGCAGGACAAGTCAACATCAAGCGGTCTTTATTGTGATGGAATAGGCCATTACAAAAGAGAATGTCCAAAGCTAAAGGAAGATCAGAAGAACGGAACAGTCGTTCCATCTTCAGGTATTTTCGTTATAGACTGTATACTTGCTAATTCAACTTCTTGGGTATTAGATACAGGTTGTGGCTCACACTTATGTTCCAATCCACAGGGACTAAGAAGAAGTAGAAAGTTAAGCAAGGGTGAAGTCGACCTACGAGTGGGAAATGGAGCACGGATTGCTGCATTAGCTGTAGGAACTTATTATTTGTCGTTGCCCTCCGGGCTAGTTTTGGAACTGGAAGAGTGTTTCCATGTTCCAAGTCTTACTAAAAACATCATTTCAGTTTCTTGCTTAGATGCTAAGGGATTTTCCTTTTTAATAAAAGACAATAGTTGTTCGTTTTATTTTAAAGAGATGTTTTATGGATCTGCTAGATTAGTCAATGGACTTTATTTATTAGATCACGACAAACAAGTATATAACATAAATACCAAAAAGGCCAAAAAGGATGATTCAGATCTCACCTATCTGTGGCATTGCCGATTAGGCCATATAAACTTGAAACGCTTAGAAAGACTTCAAAAGGAAGGAATTCTAGAACCATTTGACTTAGAGGATTATGGTAAATGCGAATCATGTTTACTTGGCAAAATGACAAAGCAACCTTTCTCTAAAGTTGGAGAAAGAGCAAATGAACTATTGGGTTTAATCCATACAGATGTATGTAGACCAATGAGTACAAATGCTAGAGGTGGTTTCAGCTACTTTATCACTTTCACTGATGACTTCAGTAGATATGGTTATGTCTACCTAATGAAGCATAAGTCTGAATCCTGATCACATTTCCAAAATGACAAGTGGGAGAAAAGTAGACCTCGAAGAAATTCGAGTCGAACAACAAACTCTAGAGAATGCTCAAGATGACATTCACGATGAAACTCAGAGATCTTTAGAATCTGGTGAGAATCATGGTCAATCTAGAAATATTACCCCACGTAGATCGCAAAGATATAGATCTAAACCAGAAAGGTACTTAGGTATTTTGACGAACGAGAGCTATGACGTTCTATTACTTGAAAGTGATGAACCTGCGACATACAAACAAGCTATGAAGAGCCCTAGCTCCAAGCAATGGCAAGAAGCCATGCAATCTGAATTAGACTCCATGTCTGAAAACCAAGTATGGGATTTGGTCGATTTGCCAGATGGCTACCAAGCCATTGGAAGCAAATGGGTTTTCAAACTGAAAAAGGACAAGGGTGGGAAACTTGAAGTTTTCAAAGCTAGATTGGTTGCAAAAGGTTACAGGCAAGTCCACGGTGTGGATTACGATGAAACCTTTTCACCAGTTGCAATGCTAAAGTCTATTCGGATAATGTTAGCAATCGCTGCATATTACGATTACGAAATATGGCAGATGGATGTCAAAACTGCTTTCTTAAACGGCATTTTAACAGAAACTGTGTTTATGACATAGCCTGAAGGTTTTGAGGATCCAAAGAATGCTAGAAAGGTATGCAAGCTAAAGAAGTCAATCTACGGATTGAAGCAGGCATCCAGGAGCTGAAATATACGTTTTGATGAAGCAGTCAGTGGCTTTGGTTTCATCAAGAACGCAGACGAATCTTGTGTATACAAGAAGGTCAGTGGGAGCAAAATTTCTTTCCTAGTATTATATGTCGACGACATATTACTTATCGGAAATGACATTCCTATGTTGAACTATGTCAAGATTTGGCTTGGGAAATGTTTTTCGATGAAAGATCTAGGAGAAGCACAGTACATATTGGGCATCAAGATTTACAGAGATAGACCTAAAAAGATGATTGGACTTAGTCAAAGCCCTTATATCAATAAGGTGCTGGATAGGTTCAAGATGGCGGACTCCAAGCGAGGCTACCTACCCATGTCTCATGGAATAACTCTAAGCAAGACTCAGTGCCCAAAAACACTTGATGAGCGTAGACGAATGAATGGGATTCCATATGCATCATTGATTGGTTCAATAATGTATGCTATGATATGTACACGCCCGGATGTTGCGTACGCACTCAGTGCTACGAGCAGATACCAGTCAGACCCAGGAGAGGCGCATTGGACTGCTGCCAAGAATATTCTGAAGTACCTGAAAAGGCACAAAGATGACTTCCTGGTCTATGGTGGAGATGATGAATTAATTGTTAAAGGCTATACGGACGCAAGTTTCCAAACCGACAAAGATGATTTCAGATCACAGTCTGGGTTTGTCTTCTGCCTCAACGGGGGTGCAGTAAGCCGGAAAAGTGCTAAGCAAAGCACCATTGCGGATTCTACAACTTAAGCGGAGTACATTGCTGCACATGAAGCAGCAAAGGAAGCTATATGGCTAAGGAAGTTCATAGGTCAACTTGGTGTAGTCCCCTCCATTAAAGGACCAATAGCCCTGTATTGTGATAATAATGGAGCTATTGCACAGGCAAAGGAGCCTAGACACCACCAGAGAGTCAAGCATGTACTTCGTAGATTTCACCTTCTACGAGAGTTCGTTGAAAGAAAAGAAGTCGAGATAAACAAGATTGGAACTGATGACAACATATCAGATCCATTAACTAAACCTCTGCCGCAGGCGAAGCACAACTAGCACACTGCAGCTATGGGAATCAAGCATATTGGAGAATGGCTTTGATGTCCCTGTTTAATGTTTTAAAGTTTTAGAGTTTAAATCTTTGTAAAACATTATTGGTTAATCATTCACAACAAATGAAAAGAATTCATTTTTCCATTTAATTTGTGGTTTATTAAATGATGAGTCCCTTCAATTTGACGATATATTCAAGATAGACTGTCAGGACCAGTCCTGTGACTAAGAAATGTCTATCAAGTGAACTTGAATGTCAAAGGTTGAAAATGGTCCCTAGTCGGAGTTTTCTATAAAATTGGACGCATAGAAAACGTTAGACGATTAGAATGCAAGATGACTAGTAGTTCTGTTTCTTGAACTATGTGGACATGGCAATGTCATAATCATTTGCATAGATACTTACTTTGGGAAGACTAGTATCGGACAAGACCTATGAAACTTTACTGTAAGAGATGAAAATCTGTCATAAGTAAATTTCATTAAAATTATTAGACACTAAATCCTCAATACCTGAGTGATTTGAGATTACTTGTTTGAGAACTGGTTGCTTTGACGTTCACCAACCGTCGCACCGTAAAAGGAGGCTATAAAGGCAACGCTCAGGTAATCACCTATCAAACGAAGTCTAATCTCAAGATCGCAAGATTGGGATTGTCCTCCCATAAATCGGGATGAGATGCTTAAAAGTTGTACAAGGCCACTCGGAGAGCTAGAAACTGTGAAATGCATGGCCGTGCTCGGATGAATCATAGGCTATGATTATCTGTTTATTTGATCAGTTGAACTCTGAAAACGAGGAACACCTCTGGACATAATAAGGATGACAACTCTTACCTTATGTTCAAGAGCAAGCATCGAGCGACAAAGGAATTAGGAAATGCACACTTGTCCCTAAGGACAAGTGGGAGACTGAAGGAAATAATGCCCTTGGTCCAAGTATGCATTCTATGTTAAGTCTAATAAGTGCGGTTCAGTATTAATTAACAAGTTAATAATTCAGTGAGATCAAGTGAGCTGAATGCCTAGCTAGAGGCCGCTTCAGTTCAAGTGGAATTAATGATATTAATCCACAGCTTACTCTTGACTGAACCCGTAGGGTCACACAAATAGTACGTAAACGGATCAAGTATTTAATGGCATTAAATACTCCATCTATGGATATTCGGAATCGACGGATCTTGGTTTCAGTGGGAGCTGAGATCGTCACAGGCAAGAAATGAATGCTCCGGAAACGATGATATTGCCGGAAATGGAAATATGGATCGTATCGGAAATATAAATATTATCCAAGTCGTAGATGTTGCCAGAAACGGAAACATGGTACATATCGGAAAATATTATCGGAAATGGAAATATTGCCGGAATCGGAAATATTGCCGGAAACGGAAATATTGTTAGAATCGGAAGTATTGCCGGAATCGGAAAATAATTCCGGAAACGGAAATATTAAATATTTGTTCGAAACAGAAATTAATTCCGGAATCGGAAATATTAAATATTGTTCGTATCGGAAATGAATTCCGGAATCGGGAAATTAATCGAAAGCGTATCGTACGAATTAGCATCGGACGAGGCCTGCCAGACGAAGGCCCAGCAAGAAGCCGGGCCATCGCCCAGCAAGTCAGCGCGCCACAACGCACCAGCCAAGGCTGCGCTAGGCCCACCGCAAGGCAGGCCCAGCGCGCGCCAACGCTGCGGCAGCGTGTGGGCCTCGCAGCAATGGGCTGCGAGCTCGCGGGCTGCGCGCGCGCGCATGGCGCCCCTCGTGGGCTGCTTTGCGTGCGTGTGTGTTGGTGTGCTATACAAATCCTAAAGCTATCAGGTTTCGACTAATGATTAAATTCCTAAACCTAAAAGGATGAATTAATTAAATAAGAATTCTATTAGGATTCTAATTTAATTAATTCGTATCCTAATAGGATTACGATTCCCTTTCCATGCCTCTATAAATAAAGGCCTAGGGTCATTATTTTGATAGAGATTTCAAGTATTCAAAGTGATTTTTGAGAGCAAAAATTCAGTCATATAATTGCCTATATGTGCCGAAAATTCTAAGTACCTTAAGGGCGATCCTAGTTGGTCAAGCTTAAGGCGGATCCGGACGTGCTGTGGACTATCTACGGAGGGACGACACTTGGAGTCCTAAAGACTTGTTCTTGTTCGGTTCAGGCGCAGCTAGGGAAGGCACGCAACAAAGTGTATGCATCTAAACTATGCTAAATATTATGTGTAAATAATATGCTTTCCTGGCTTTATGGTTTTTCCGCATGATTTATGAATTGTCATATATATCATAACCTAACACAAACATGTACATCGAAGATTTGCGAGACTAGATGGTCCAAATGACCCAACTTATGGGCCAACTGAAAATGGAAAACGAAGCCTTAGCGGCTGCGCAAGCCAAAAATGACCTCGAAAACGAGAAGAGGATTGAAAAAATGGTCCTACAGCAAACCATGGGGAGCAAATACTTCTCCCTCGAGCCTGAACCTTTTCCTAGAAAATTACCAGAAAAGTTCAGTTCATCTGACTTACCGAAGTTCAAGGCCACGGACAACCCCCGTGATCATCTACTGAGCTTTGTGAATACCATGAACTTGAAAGGCGTGGACAAGTCCATGTACTTACCTGCCTTTCCTTTGTCCTTGGAACCTATGCCACTCAAATGGTACTATCACCAGGACCCTAAGCTCTTCCCCAATTGGGAAGACTTTGTCAATGTCTTCATCAAGCAATACTCGTCGAATATGGATTTCCAAGTCACCATGCGCGAGCTGGAAGTTCTCTTCGAAAAAGAAAAATGAGGGTTTCACAACCTACTTTGCTAGATGGAGGGACCAGGCGGCCCAGCTAATCAATAGGCCTCCCGAAACAGAATTGGTCCAAAAATTCATTGACAACCTGGACCCGGCTTACAGACAACACCTTAGGTACCTGGGACTCGACACTTTCAAAAGAGTTTATGATGTGGGAATAAATATCGAGGACGACCTCGCCAAAACCATACAGAGAAAACCCACATATAAGACCAACACCTATAATCGGGGTAACACATCCCAAGCCCAAGAAGTCCATGCTGTAGAAGAGGCTCCCGCCCGAAGAAACCCTGTAAGATGGATCCGAGACCGAAAGTTTACCCCACTCGGGTCAACTTTGGTACAAGCCTTTGAAAGACTAACCAATCAAGGAAAGTTGAGACCTATAGGCCCCACCCGTGACCCTTCTGTCAAAAACAAATATTAGGTCGAAGGTACTTACTGCAAATTCCATCAAGGAAATGGGCATGACACTGAAAACTGCTGGACTCTAAAACATACGATCCAGGACATGATAGAGGATGAAGTAATACCTCTCCCTAACGTTGGCAAACCCAACAACAACAAGAGCCCACTCGGCTCTTGTCACATCTCTCTCGACCAACCAGAAAATTTCGACCCCACGGTGTATATTACACCTCAAGGTGCACCACTCCCTGTGGTACCTATGGATCGAATCGAGAGGGAAGTTTGTGGTGTGTGGAACGATGATGCTGAAGATATATACCTATCTCAAGTCTCGGGCCAGGACCTCTTCCCTGAAACTTGGCCCGGGTATGCTCTCATTGACACCACCCCTCAGGAGCCCGAGGTCGACAACCTCACCCGATCCGGAAGGATATACCAACCGGATATTCACCCACCTCCTATGGACGACATTCTAGTCAGGCAAACTCCTGAGAACGGGCGGCACGCCACCATCGCGGAGGTCATTGAGAACCCTCTCCTGAAACAACTAAAAAGAACCAAGGCTGAGATCACCATCTGGGATCTTATGTGTACTTCAAAGGAACATCGCGAAAAGCTTATTCGCTCACTTGACCTCATCTCAGTACCTACAGATATCACACCTGACTCATTGGTTAGCCATGTCACGAGAGATGCCGGAGAAAAGGCATAGTTTTCACTGATAAAGACTTACCCAGAGAGGGGGGTGCTCACAATAAAGCCCTTTACCTAGTGGTTGGATGCAAAGGACAAAACATCCCCCTAGCGCTCGTAGATAATGGTTCGGCGGTTAATGTCTGCCCATTGCGAACCGCCCATTGCTTGGGGCTAGGAAACGATGATTTTCAAACCTCCACGCAAGGGGTACGAGCTTATGATAACTCCCGAAGGCCTGTATTGGGAAAAATCAACCTTACCATACAAACCGGGCCTGTGGCACGCACCACGGAGTTTCAAATTATCGACATCAAGCCCACTTTCAACCTCCTCTTGGGGCGACCCTGGCTCCATGACTTAGGAGGTGTGGCTTCTACCTTGCACCAAATGGTTAAGCTTAACCATAACGGGGTAATACTAGAAATCCGCGCCCCTCCTCTCGACGTCAGTTGTACTATGGTTGGAACGGCCGAAACTGCAGACGACCTTTATGGGTTTCAAATGGAAGAAACAATCCAGTTCATCGAAGATTATGATCCAGCATTCCTAGACCCGCATGCATCCCGAGTCATCCCTTGAATGCTGTTAGCTCAAGGCTATTTTCCAGGAACCCCATTGGGCATAAGGAAGAAGGAATGCACATTCCATCCTTTTCCCGACAAATCTACTCCCTTTGGCTTCGGTTATGAACCAACGGAGGAAGATATTACTGACCGCCTATCTAGGCTACGCCTTCACAAAACCAAACAAACCACCCTCCTTCCCCCATATCAAAGGACCCTTAACGGGATGTTCATTCGGGAAGGAGAAGAACACCCATGCTGTGATTTCCCTGAACCCTTCGTTCAGGATGGCTTGCTAAAACCCGGATTTGAAATTTTCCATGACTGCCACACCTTGGATGAGGCACCCCACCTCACCAAGACTAAAACAGCTGAAATATTGGACAACCAGGCTCTGTGGACATTGTTTAACGAATCGAGGTCTATGGAGGACGAGACTGTGATGACTAACCTAGCTTTACAAGATGAAGGTTTCGATCCAACCCGGTTAATCTCTCCTACATCAACACTAGAAGAGGTCGAGAACGGATGGGTGAAGACATATCAGTGGGTCAACGCAAAAGGAATGGAATTCAAGATGAGTACCGGTGAAGGACCGAAGTTTTATGAGACTAAACCCCAGGCTTGAGCCACATAGAGCACCATTAGTAAAAAGCGCCTAGTAGTTCTTTAGATTGATAGAAAAAATAATAGAGACTTTAGATGGTCCTAAGGCCCTTTAGAATATGGGTCAGTTTTATTTCAGTGTGTTTTCCTTACTTTCCGAATCAATAAAGGCGTAATATTTCTCCTAAATTTTTTTATTCTAACACTAAATAAACACCAAATGTACTTCCAAAATAAAAAAATATATAATAATAAAAGAAGCCGCCCACTATAGGCCCAACAAACAAAGCCCACTCGGTTTTGAAATAGTGCCATGAGAATCAATTCCCGAAACCCACAAAATAAACCACACTATCCCATTCATATCCCCAAAACCTAAAAGCCAACCGGTGTCAGAACCAATCCATGCAACCTAAAATCAAAAGAAATCAAAAATTTAAAACAATGCAAATGTTACCAAAAAAACAGATTCATAAAACATAGATTCCATCATACCCTTCACTACCAACCTACCTCCAAAGCCCACACAAAGATCTTCATAAAATCCGCACCCTAACTCCATTTTCAAAACTGTTTTGAGTCACCAATAGAAAAAATTAATCTGGGAAAAAATGCGTTTCACGCTAACAGTCAAAACGCCTCCAAAATAGCCTCAAAATTAACTTTAGCTACAAAGCAAAATATCAAGGCACAAAAAAAAGAAATAGAAATAAACGCAAGAACATGTGAAGCAAAGCGTCAAAAACTGACCGCCCAAGTCATTTTCAGCGCCCAGGGCTGGGCGCCGAAATCTCTGACGCCCCAGCCTGGGCGTTGAAACTCTCTGCCTGCCAAAAGTTTTTTTTTCGAAAGTGCTCGTCATTTTATGCGCACACAACGGAAAAATAACGAACACTTGGGGGGTACAATACGTATCCAAATAGGTTTACCAAGAATACAGCTATTTGGTCGAATTTTACAAATTGGTCGAATTTTACGCAACCTATTAAAAAAACGGCAGATGAAAATAATGGCAAATACTTCACTCATTTGACCAATTAAGTAATATGTTTCCACTTCAGGACATATTTACCGAAATCCGGCATACTAGAACTTATTCTAAAGCTAGAACTACCCGCGACCTGATTCTGACAAGATACGTAGGCAATCCTTACCAAGGATTCGGTCCAAATAATAATAAAAAATTATATTCTTCGTGTAAGAAAGTGTTAGACATATAAAAGAGGAGAAACAAAATCGAATGGAAACTAAAAATACGCCTTTATTAAAATATAATAAGAAGGAAAACAAAGTGCTAGGAATAAAAACAAACACAACTGAAATAAATAAAAGGGCACCTACACCCTAGCAAGAACTACACTACTCTAGTTCTTCCGGATCATCAAATAAAGTCTTGTAGAGAGCAATGTTCGCAGGATCCACCCCCACAGTCTTCTGCGCAGCCCCAATATCAATCTCCATAAGAATCGGCTCCTGGACACTAACTTCCAAAGATGTCAAAGCTTCAGAAACATTCTCGATTATAGCCCGCTCAGCCTCGAAGGCACAGGCAATGGTGGGAGAAAGATTACTATCATCAACTGGACTAGGCACTGTTTCTACAGGCGGCTGAGCCTTCCTAACCCATACATTGTTCGGGCTACGATCTCCGCGAGAGCTTGCATTTCTTTTAACAACAGCAGGCCCCTTCATGTTAGGCATCTTTTTAGGCCTGACACTGGAACGGAGAAGAACTTCCTTTTGCTTTCAATCAGGACGAGGTTTCACAGTCTTAAAACTATAGGTACGAGGTCTGGCAGAATCAGGACCCTCATACTTAACACGAATACGAGGTATCAAAAGCTATGCCGGCTCCCCATTACGAGCCTCGGTCCTCACATCTTTGTCATCGGAACTCATCCACAACTTATAGTTTTCAGAAAGACCCACAAACCCATTTGTAGCTACGGCCCAATGCGGGAGACCATCATAATACCTAGCCCACGCTAAGACCCGTGTTTGTGAAAAGGCCGCTACCTTAGGTGGTACCGTATCAGAAAAGGGGATAGTCTGCCTTAAACCATATTGACGCATGACTCGGTAAGGGAAAATATAAATGGGACGAGATAGGCCCAACAAAGAAACATAAACCGATACATCAGACCCCCCTGTCATAGTAGTCAAACCCCACCATGGTACCACCCACTTAATAGAACAAATGCCATAAGTAAAAAAAGAGGTCCATTCGGCCTCGTCCTGGCCTTGGTGCAAGTATTTTCGGTTACCCAAAGCTATAGGGCGATAATGTTTAGGATCGGCAGGAGCTTCCAAAAGTCTAAGCCGTTCCGCAAGCCAAATCTGCAAAAAACAGGTACGATCGAATCAAAAGAATGAAAAGAAAGAAAAAAAGGTTCCTGGGGCACTGTTTCAACGCCCAGGACCAGGCGCCGAATATTCCAGCGCCCAGCCCTGGGCGCTGAAACTCAGCCCCAGGCAGAAAGAAATATGTGCAAAAAAAATACATGTGCGCAAGGAAAAGATCGATTACCTGCAGCAATAGGGGGCTCCCCTTAAAATATTCAGATTTGGCGCCCTTCTTCAGTTCATCCGCACTCAGCAAAGTCTCAGCAACAACCAACGGCATAATAGAATAGCAACTTTCCATCTGGCTAATCAAGGGGATCGACCTTATGTCACCGAACTCACCATTATTATTCGACAGCAAGTAATGATTCAACAAGCAAAATACAAGGGCTCGAATGTTCAATTTTTGTTCGGTCATATTTTTACTAGGCCTAAAGTGATGACAAGTTTTGCCAAATTAACCTTATCATCTACAACAATTTCAGCAAACATGTTATCATCTAGACCTAGGAAAGCCCTTATGGTTGTTTTACCCTCTTCAACAGTGCCAGGGGTAACAGGAGTAGCATTAGTAGGATAACCAAGGATCGCAGCAAATTCATCAGGCAAAGGACATATTTCATTGCCCCGAAAGGCAAAAACATGATAATCGGAGTCCCAAAAGTCTAGGGCAGCATGCAGAAAATTATAATCAATATTAATTTGTTGTAAGCCTAAAAGTGCCTCTAAGTGGTATTCTTTTAACAAAGTTTTTTCTGTGGGAGTAAGGGCCCGTAGCCAACGCCTAACAGTTCGTTGGAGTGAGAAAGTAGGGATCGACATGGAAAAAGCAGTAAATAATTAGAGCACAGCAAAAAGAGAGAAAGAATTTGAGAGTGATGGAAAATAAGGACGTATCTAGCCCCTATATATAGCTGAACGCACCCAATAACATCCTGATCCCATTCGGAAACGTGTTTAGAAATCCGAAAATCAAATATTACCAGGAAAGAACTTTCAGCGCCCACCCCTGGGCGCCGAAATGTTTAACGCCTGAGCTTGGGCGCTGAAAATGCAGCCCAAGGCCCAGATTTCACAAAACACGGAATAGGAAAGGACTTAAGACCGTGTTGCTAAAACACGAGGCCCTATTGCAAGTGAGATCAAGCCCAAAGCACCTTTAGCTCCCGAATAAGCAAAAAAAATAATAACATTAAAACTTGGTCGAAACTTAGACTCGTCTCAGAAAACGCTCATGTACACTTTTCAAAAAAAGCAAGTTAAATATCATGGTCATTCTTCGAAACACCAAAAATATGTGTCGTCAAGTCATTGGTTTTCCAGATAGAAAATGTCTGTCTGTCAAAAGGATAATCCGGGCCAAGCCAAAACCGGATGTCGCCTGAAAACTAAAGTCTCACTCCACGGCTTCGCTAAAATAAGCACACTACTATAGGAGGTCGCTCGCACATACGAGTGTGACCCCAAACATGATTACAAGATACAAAAAACAACCGACGAGCCCCAACGCTTGGGGGCTCGCAAAAAAATGGACCCCAACAAGGAGCGCACAATCAAAATCACATTCCCAGACTGCGCCACACACCATATCATGTTTGGATATCTCAAAATAAAAAAAATATATATATTGTTAAACAAAATATACACAATGTGGACCCACTTATAGGACACATCTAATCAGGAAATATTACGACCCACCAACAGGTTGAAATCACAAAAGCCCTTCTACATAGGCAAAATAAGAAATTCAAAATGGGCTCGCCCACCCTCAGCGGGCGGGGTCTGCGTCACTAGCCGCGCAGGTCCTCAGTTTTCAAAAGAAACAAAATCTTCAAATTTAAAATAGGCTCGCCATCTTCAGCCGGCGGGGTCTACGGCGCAAACCACGTAGGTCCTTATTTTCAAAAAAAAAAAAATTCAAAACAGATTCGTCCACTTCTATCGGACGGGGCGTCCACCCTCAGCGGAC
This sequence comes from Spinacia oleracea, assembly GCF_020520425.1. Classification (NCBI taxonomy): domain Eukaryota; kingdom Viridiplantae; phylum Streptophyta; class Magnoliopsida; order Caryophyllales; family Amaranthaceae; genus Spinacia; species Spinacia oleracea. The sequence continues at coordinate 55,716,877 of NC_079488.1, forward strand.
AGGTTCGCCATCTTCAGCCGGCGGGGTCTACGTCACAAACCGCGTAGGTCCTTATTTTCAAAACATCAAAACAGATTCGTCCACTTCTATCGGACGGGGCGTCCACCCTCAGCGGACAGGCTCGCCCACCTTCAGCGGGCGGGGTCTGCGTCACTAACCGCGCAGGTCCTTATTCGCTGCAGCGATAACCTTTTTCGGTTTTCCCTTTTTCCAAAAATAAAAGGATTGTTTTTCCCTTTTTCCAAAAATTAAAGGATTGGTTTTCCCTTTTTCCAAAAATTAAAGGATTGGTTTTCCGTTTTTCCAAAAAAGAACGATGTGCTGGATTTTCCTTCGTTTTACGTCCTATAAAAACAAGGGGGTTTTGTCGTTTAGCTAGCCCTGAAAATGAGAATCTTTAAAAACGTTTTACCTCGTGATTGGGCTTTGCCAGGCCCAATTACACTTTACAGCTTTGATTTCGAAAACATCTGTAGCTACTCCCAATGACAAAGTGAGGGAGTTTCTACGCACCTTTAGATCCTTCCAATGACAAAGTGAGGAAGTTTCTATACTATCAGTTGACAAATCCCAATGACACGTGAGGGATATGTCGACACTTCAAGTGATGACCCTTAAGTCAAATGTTATCACTCGGGGGCTCGTGAGACCCTCGCAAAACAGGTCATATACACCATGGCTTGTGTGATGCACTCCGTTTAATACTTTGACCATCGTCTTACTCCAAGACTCAGTCAAAGTGGGGGCTAACTGTAGACACCTACTTTTGTCCCCATTCCCGCTAGGGAAAGGTTCGATGATGAAAGCATAAAAACTCCACTTAAAAACGCATCTCCAATAAAATAAACGAATCTCGATTCCCCATTTCATTTCACCCGAAACCTGCTATTTATGGAAACCTGCTAAAAATAGTAACTGCCGTAAAAGGTAGCTTCTAAAAGTGGCAAATCATAAAAGATAGAAACCTGTCAGAATTAGGTGTTGCATTCCAACATAAATCCTAAATGAGATAGAAAACCGCGAGAATCCTATTCCTAATAGGATTCGGAAATAGGAGTTACGTATTAATTAAAATCCTAACGAACCTAGAGTTCGTAACGGGCCCAGACGCATTCCGTCATAAAATTGATACGCGCTAAAAGACTCGAATTAATCTCAAACTCTACCGATTTTAGGAATCCGAATCTGACTAAACAAAACTGCCCAGACCCTATTTTCAACACCTGGCTCTGGGCGCCGAAATCTTCGGCGCCCAGGCCTGAGCGCTGAAAATACCTGGGTACGTCTCTTTTCCTAATTCTTTGTGGATTAGAACTCTGCAATTCTATCTTTCCACGAACTCTTCCCTATAAATAGGCCCCTAGTTTCGACGTGAAAGAACACACAACAACACATAATTATATTCTGAGTATTGACTCCAACCCTTAGCCTAAGCCTCTCGCTGCGAAACTGTTCACGCGTTCTGTCGCAATCGATCCATAAATCGAACAGAACGTATCCTGTCCCATAATTGAGATTCGTTAAATAAAAAGGAGAAATAGCAAAGTCAAAGTGGTTAGTTTTCTAAGAACCGTGACGCACCTCTCAAGGGTGCGTCGTAATGTGTCCCTTTTCGATGATTTAACTGCTTTCCTCGCCCTTTTTATGAACTGTTAAACTAACCTAATATGATTGTTCTATCACGCCTAACAAATATAATATTTTTGGGAAGTCGGATTATCATGCTAGGTCCCTTAATGCTATTTAAATCAGATAATCACGATCGAATTAGCATTATATGTTGCATATTGCTAAAATCAACTCAGATTAGTTTAATAGTTAACGCATGTCCCTTCAATTATTTATGCTGAGCTAGTAAGGATATCCTGCCTCTGGAGTTATCGACGAGCAAATTACTCCTCTCGGTAGTTACAGTCCCCCGAACCCTCAATCTCTACCTTGCGGGTGTATATTGAGAGATCCCCACACCAGGGATCACAAGGGAACCTATGGCCGTCGGGGAGAAACATAATTGCACTCCCTTTATGTCACGATAACCGGGTTTTGTCAGTTTTTCTCATTGTCGTTAAAAACTGAATGGCGACTCCTATATTACTAGTCAATTGGGTGTATACTCACAGGAAATCCAATTACACTTGATTGAATAAAAAGAATCGTCACACCCACGAGGGACAAGGTCACGCATTAGCCCCGCGCTCTTTCGACCCCCTCACAATTAGTTTATTATCACTTTCAACACTTTGAATAATCTTATTAATTCTGGAAGCTTACTTCTGTAAGTGGCGGATCCAGGATTCCGACCACGGGGGTTCGAAACTTCAAACTCATTCAAATATTGAGTATTCGGGTATAAAGTCGGGTATTCGGATATTCACTCGGTTGTACAAGTGTAAAATCGAGCATTGAAATTTCTCTCAAATCTAATTCAATTAATCAATTGTTAAATTTACCAATCAGTAAAAGTAATATAAATATCAAATTCAATATTTCAATGTACAAAATCAGTAATACACTAATACTAATGAGTTAATCTATTCATTCTACTCAATCTACTATGAATTATTAAAATAAAATAAATTAAAAACAAGTGAAACAACACAACAAGTTGAAAAACTAACCTGAAGAATCGAATTGAAGGCCTGAAGCTGCGTCGCTGCAATCGAGCAGGTTACGAGGGCTGCCCTCAGGCCGACGAGTTTGAGTGGGGGACTGCGGGAGTAAGGTTAGCGTTTGGGTAAAGGGTGTGAGTGAGGTTTAGATTGTGTTTGCGAGTTGTGTCGTTTTACTCGTTTAATTGGAGTTGTGAAATGAAACGAATTTTTTTTAAAAATAAGAGGTTTATTTTTTTGTTGTTTACAAGATTCGATATCTGGGCCTTCTTCTAAAAATAAGAACCCTTACAACTTGAGCTCTGCATAACATTTTGTATAAGTTTATCGCATAAAATATATATCTATTAACTAAATTTTATTTTTGTTTTAAAAAAAATTCCAGTTTTTTTCCGTGATCCAAGGGGTTCAACTGAACCCCCCTTGGATCCGCCACTAGTTCTGTTTGTCCAACTTTCACATTATTAAAGAATTATTATACTGTATGATAGATATTTATAACATGAGCCCTTATTGAGTCAATGACATCTACAACCCCTTGAACTTTGTTGATCTCACATCAGTAAAATTAAACAATACGACATTTCAACAAAATTAAACAAATTAAAACCAATTTGCCATTTTCATTTTTATCAATTACCACATTTCAAGTTTTCAACAAAATTAAGGATGACAAAAATTTAAAACAATCTCCCATAGGCCCGCATTACAAGTATAATTTAATTACTAGTTTACTAATAATCAAAAATCAAAATAAATAAATTAAAAATGAAAAAAATAAATAAACCCAAAATTAAAAAAAGGAACCTGGTGTGGCGCAGTGGCTGGTCGACGACGGCTCCGAGTCGGCGGCGGACCAGAGGGCAGCGGGCGGTGAGCCGGCAACGCTGTATCAGTGGGTGTGGGTTGTTTTTGAATTTTTTAAGGGGTTAAGGTTTGTGTTTATGAGAGAGAAAGAGTTTAGATGAGAGTGTGTTTTTTGGGTTTTGTTTAGATGATAGATCAGCGGCTCTATCCACACGTGGTTCAACGAACCCGGACGTTCCTCGAAAAGCGAGACCATTTTGACTGTTTTTTGAACTGTATACTTACATTAATTAATTTTTAGATGCGAAAAACAAACACATCAAATATTCTTACCCCTATTAATCTTACCCCTAATACGCTTACCCCCTACTGAAACCCCTACTAATATTCTTACCCCAATTAGTCTTACCCCTATTACTTACCCCTACTGAAACCCAATAAGGGTACTCATTAGTAGGGGTAAGTTTAGTAGGGGTTGACTGTGTTTTTTTTTAGCTCTTAATCATGCAATTTCTCTCAGCTTCATCCGATCAATCTACTGCCGCCAATGATATCATCAAAAACATTAACATTAAACCCTCATTTATGTTACAAGAAGAAAATAGAATTATAGCAGGGTAACTCACATGTGCAAGCGTTATTTCATTTCTTATTTCTTTGGCGGCATAGATTAAAATGTCATCTTCTCCACACAATATGAACCAGGGCAATTTACAGCGATTATACGCAGATGATCGGGTAAGTGATGTTATTTTTGTTGTTATTAGCAATGCAATTTTAAGATACTTTTCCAAATTTAAGTAAATGATTTTGAGTTGTTTGACTGAAATTGGCGGTGTATATCGCTCTAATTGCGTCGGAATTAGGTTCATAAGTTTATTTTTTGGAATAGATTAGCGTATTAGTGAATTTCTTTAATTTGGAAAAAATTAGAGTATTAGTGAATTTCTTTAATTTGGAAATTTTTTTGGAGTCAAAGTCACGTGGTTGGTGGCTTTCTAGCTTCTGTTAATTTTTGTTGCTCTATTTTAGTCACAAAATCAAACTGGTTGTTAGTGATTATTGAAAGGATTTCATGTTCTAGAGTGGGAATGAGAAAATTCAGAAGCTAGAGTGGGAAGAAACGAAAAAGAAGTCTGGAAAAGAAGTAATACTCTAATAAAAAGAATTCAAACTTGTTTGGAAATGAAACTTTTGAACCATCATAATAATATTACTCGTGAATCTATACATTATACTCCAACCTAGACTAATGATTCAATGAACATACATAAACTTGTATGGAAATTGAACCATCTTGAAGGTGGCGGATTTTGAGTTTCTCTTGAATTGTAAGAACATGAAATATACCTATGTATATTATGATTATTTTGAACAAGAAACTATATTATGTAAGAACAAGAAATTATAAATATACCTATGTATATTATGATTATTTTGAACAAGAAACTATATTATGTAAGAACAAGAAATTATATTATTTTGAGTTTATCATAAAAAAATTATGATTTTGCAAGAACCTATGTACTAATATACCCTACAAATAACCTAAAGTTGTCACCTCATTGTTTTTGGCACAACTTTAGTAGAAAGTAAATGATATGATGCTTTAATTTAACTGGAATAACGTACTAAAATTCAAAATAACAAATTATAAACATAAAACATGACTATATATAAATGAAGCTTTAAAATGTAGTTATTTTGAAAAAAAATGTAAAGACATTCTAAACTTCGAGTTCAAACGAGCATATAAACGAGCATATAAAACCGTAAATCTGCATGGATCAACAACTATCCAAATCCTTAAAAAAAAAAACCCAGCTCACTGGCTGGGTGTGTACTTATTGTTCAACAACTATCCAAATTCTTTTAAATTTAAAAAACCCAGCTCAAACGAGCATATGAAACCGCAGATCTGCATGGATCAACAACTATCCAACTCCTTAAAAAAAAAAACCAGCTCACTGGCTGGGTGTGTACCTGTTGTTCAACAACTATCCAAATTCTTTTTAAAAAAAAAACCGGCGCTGCTTTCAGAACTTCTTTTCCGTTTCTTCCCACTCTCCTCAGGACTTCTTTTCCGTTTCTTCCCACTCTCCTTCTTACTGACTTTCAATAAATCACTATCTGATTTTAATGTCATGACTCAAAAAATTGGAAAGTTTGATTGATAGATTGATAGTGTACTGTATAAACAGTTCCCACGCAAGCTAAAATGGCAGAGTGCTACGCTCGAAGCAAAAGAAGTTTGAATGAGAGAGAAGAGTCAAAGAGCTTAATAAAGTCTCAACCAAATGAAGTCTTTTCCACTCAATGCTGAAGAGATTCGGAAATGACCTGGGTTGGTGCATGCAGTTAATACAGAGGAGGGAAGTGAGAGAGAAGAGCTAAAAGAGATTGACCAAGGAAATTATATGTATGAAAAAGCAAACAACAAACCCCAAAGTTCACTCACATGTCAAAAGGACATGATCCAACGCGGCGTCCTCGATAAATATGTCCGAAAAGAGTCACCCCGAGACCCCGAGATCCGAGTAATGTGGTGCCGAGGACATGACCGAAGACAACAGTGTAATCTCTATTGCTTCTTTCTCTACTCTCTTCCTCTTAGTTTGAGTCACAATAAAAAATGTGTGCTGAATCAGTATAAATGTGGGAATAAAAAAGAAAGAGTCAATCAATCAATTGAAAGAATTAATATTACACTCTACAAAATTTTGCAAAAAGATTTGATGCCTGCAAAAAGAGCTACAAAAGCATCTCTAATTTAATTCAGACCATTCGCTCGAGACTTGTGCTTTTTCCCCCGCAAGTGATCATTCAACCCAATAAGGGTACTGATTAGTAGGGGTAAGTTTAGTAGGGGTTGACTGTGTTTTTTTTTTAACTATTAATCATGCAATTTCACCCTCATTTATGTTACAAGAAGAAAATAGAATTATAGCAGGGTAACTCATATGTGCAAGCGTTATTTCATTTCTTATTTCTTTGGCGGCATAGATTGTTATTTTCTTCAACCACACCTTTGTCCACAGAAGCAGCCATATCTGGATCCTTATTGTCCTCTCCAACAAATTTCTTTGGTGCAGGCATTTCTTTAGAGGCGGCTTCGTCAATTTTAGAGTCCAGGTTGCCTGTGTTGGCATTGCCCGTCATTGGTACTACAATGGGCTTGCCTGTGTTGGCATTGCCCGTCATTGGTAGTGGACCAGTACCAAAACCAATTCTCTGAGATTTCAGACCATTCGCTCGAGACTTGTGCTTTTTCCCCCGCAAGTGATCATTCAACGCTTTCTCGCTAGTTCAAGTGTTTAGTTAATTGGGGAAGCAGAGTGAATGAGTATACACCAAAGTTTCGAGTGTTTAGTGAATTGGGGAAGCAGAGTGAGTGAGTCAGTGGGCTTTGCACTGGCTGATTTTAATACCCCTACTAATATCCTTACCCCTATTAATCTTACCCCTAATACGCTTACCCCTACTGAAACCCCTACTAATATTCTTACCCCTATTAGTCTTACCCCTATTACTTACCCCTACTGAAACCCAATAAGGGTACTCATAGTAGGGGTAAGTTTAGTAGGGGTTGACTGTGTTTTTTTTTAGCTGTTAATCATGCAATTTCTCTCAGCTTCATCCGATCAATCTACTGCCGCCAATGATATCATCAAAAACATTAACATTAAACACTCATTTATGTTACAAGAAGAAAATAGAATTATAGCAGGGTAACTCACATGTGCAAGCGTTATTTCATTTCTTATTTCTTTGGCGGCATACCCGACTTTATACCCGAATACTCAATATTTGAATGAGTTTGAAGTTTCGAACCCCCGTGGTCGGAATCCTGGATCCGCCACTTACAGAAGTAAGCTTCCAGAATTAATAAGATTATTCAAAGTGTTGAAAGTGATAATAAACTAATAGAATATAAGTTAATTAAAATCTGAATACTAGCTTCCTGTTCTTTAAACGCAATAATCTGAGCATGACGTGAAGCACGACTGTTAATGAAGGTCCCTTAAGATAAAAACTTTCATCCAATATTCACTCTGTTAATTGCAATAATGAACATAGAAAAAGGTTGGTTCCTTTGGGTTAATGAATGGCATTAACATTATAATTGGAGGAAAAACGGAATAATTGAAATGTGAACCAATTTATGCCTATTTGAGTAAATTTTAATGTGCACTCTCTTTCTTGCAACAAGGAGCAAAATTTATTCGGAGTTTCACATGACTTTAATTGCATACAAACGTGCTCTGTGTGGGCTGTCTAGGGAGGCGATGACCCTAGATGGGGCGCAATCACATGCAACACCTATCGCAAAATCGCTTAATCGAAATGCATGCAAACGTGCTCTGGGTGGGCCGTCTAGGGAGACGATGACCCTAGATGGGGCGCAATCACATGCAACACATATCAAAAAATCGCTTAATCGAAATACATACTCTAGTCTTCCATCTTCAAGGTACTCAAGGGTTAGGCTTATTAAGTTCCAAGTTTCAAGGGTGTAAAATATGATAGTATATTGCAGAATGATGGATTTATAAGCTAATTTGTGCTTGGAATGCAGGGAACTTTGAGGACTTACAATCAACATATGTTGGAGGAACAGAGAAGGTTTTCTTTTAGGGCTCTAACCCTTATACTCTGTACTCTATAATGAACCTATGGCCTGATGATAATCCCCTCCCCTTTTAAACAAATTTTCTTTTAGGGCTCTAACCCTTAGACTACTGGCAAACTTTATGTTCACTGAACAGTATTTTAACTAAGCACCTTTAGGTGCAAAATCTCTGTTGATTGCAAACTCCAAATTTACGATAGCTGTAGTTCTGTTATTAGTCACAACAAATTTAGAGTTCAATTCTTTTTGTTAATTTGTTAGATACTTAGATTTGTACATAATGTCATGTTGTATATTTTTAAACTGTTTATTTTGTTGTTTAAATTTGTTTATCTTCCTTTTTCAGATTTGTTATTTAAATTGTTTATTTGAGTTGTATTTTAATTAATTAGGTTAAGTTAATAAATTATTGAATGAATGAATGTTGAGTTGTTGACTACTTCAGTAAATTGATTTATAAAATGGTAGAATGATAGTACTTTTGATTTATAATCGACATAATACTAACCTACTAACTTATAGATTGATACTTTGATAGTGCTGTCAAGTTACTAACTTATAGGTAGGGCTATTAATGAGCCGAGCCGAGACCGATCTTTGCTAGGCTCGGCTCGAGCTCGTGGGACTGAGACAGAGGCGAGGCGAGGCTCGAGCTCGAAGCTCGTCGGGCCTCAAATTTTGAGCTCGGCTCGAGCTCGTTAGCTCGAAATGAAAGTTCGGCTCGAGGCTCGAGCTCGAGTTACAAGCTCGTTTAAGGGCTCAACAATGCTTCTGTTTAATTATTGGCATGTGGTTGTCAGTGTCTAATTATAAACAAAGCTAACTTTTACAGGGGATTGATATTAATATTTGTGAGTAGTTGTGTTTGATTTTGGTGGTCTGTACTGTGGTGGTTATATGGTGGTTGCAATTGTGGTCTAATTGTTGGCCTGTGGTTGTCAGTGGCGATGGCCGTATAAACACAATAATCCATTTTCACCCAAAGGGTTTCCCAACAGCTAGCCTACACAAAAATCTATTAATCTCTATGTTGCACTATTGTTGCATGTTCAAGAGAGGTATTCTTCACAGCATTCTGAAAGGAATAATCTTTAATTGTTGCACTATATGTCAATCTCTATGTTGCACTATTGTTGCACTATATGTCAAGGCCTTCTGAATTGAGCATGGATAATTGCCTTAAGCTTTAATTGCTAAACGACTATCAAGGTGCACTTTCACTAACAAATTGCTATTATGGTGCACTTTCACTAACAAATTGCTATAATTGTGCACTTTCACTAACAAATTGCTATAAAGGAATAATCAAAAGGTTAATGCAGTCATTGGCTCTCATCTTTCATTAGATCCAACCAAATAGTAGTAAAAATAAAAAATAAATTAACAAACATGCAAGATTGTATCGGTGTGGATTCGATCTTCTGATTTTATGTTCCTGAAAGCAACCGCCCAACCTATATCTTCTTTTTTTCCCGTGTCTTTTGTGAGGCCTGTTGATTTGATTGAATTTTCCTTTGATTGCAGAATAATGGAGCTTATGTGTCCATTTATGTGTCCATGTGGAAATGGAGGCCTGTTGATTTGATTGAATTTTCCTTTGATTGCAGAATAATGGAGCTTATGTGTCCATTTATGTGTCCATGTGGAAATGGAGAACTAATCAGGCGAGTAACAACCAAAGGGCCTAATAAAGGTCGTGCTTATTACGTATGCCCAGTTACAGACAAGGCAAGTTTTTTTTGCTAAGTAAATAAATTTCATTAAAGCTCAGAAAACAGCTCAGAAAACAATACAACCTAACAACATCCTTCCTAGGAAACTTAGAAGGTAAAACCCCCCTAATTCTGCCTATCACTGTCTCCCTTCCTAGCTCTCCAAATTAGGTATATTGCAACAAATGAGTCAAAGACTCACTTTCAGTCCTGCACAACATGCGCAACACACAGATATCAGTATCAGAAATGCTCATCTGTTTTGGAATGATATTTGTTTATTTTTTCCCTTTTTTTTAATGTTATATCTTATTAAATGTTATGTGACAGAGAAATAGCATCAAAAGTTGCGAGTTCTACTCGTTTGAAGACGAGCTTAGGTTATGTCCTTGTGGTCGTGGCTTCTGTCGCAACACCTTTGTAAAGAGAGAGAAATTTCGGAGTTGCTGTGTTAAGGTGTGGTTTTTTTTTATGTTTGTATTAAATGTAATTTGTGTAATTATACCATCTTTTCACGTTTGTGGGTACTGGCAGGATGCAGGTAGTTGCGATTTCTTTGTGAAGGTCATGTCAACCTGCGAAGCTGCTTCGAGTTCCACTCGATCTCCTACCAATCCCTTGGTTGTGCCTCAGACTTCTCCTCCTCCTCTCAGTACCCAAGCTTCGACTTCCACTCCGTCCACCAATTCCTCAGCTCTGCCTCAGTCTTCTCCTCCTTCCAGCCAAGTTGCGGTGATGAGGAAAAATGAGCTGCTTGTAGAAGCTCTCGAAGTGGCTCAATCTATGTCTGCTTCCTATCTTAATATAATTAAGAAATTTGCTGATCTTGAATTAAATGCTCATGAATCAAATGATGAGTAGCTTGTAAAATTTAGGGGGGTTGTATAGAAATGGTGTCTTCTTATTTTGGGGAACATTAGCTAGCTATCTTAATCATGTTTAGGAGAACCTCTATGAACTTTTACTATTATTATTATGAACTTCTATTATTATTATTAGTAGTAGTAGCAGCAGCAGTATGAAGTCTATGTATGAACTTATGTTATTAGCATGAACTTTCTGTGTAAGAAGCAAAACTTCTGAATCTTATTGTGATTATATGTAATGGATTATATCTTTATATTGCATAGAGTTAAGCCATAGCAGCCTAGCAGGTCACTTGAAAAATGCACATGTGCAGCCCAACTACTTGAGGATCCATGCTTTCAAATTTGTTAGGGATGTCAGTTTGGGTTGGAACCCATTTGTATAGTTGTGCCTGCAAAAAGCATCTCCAAATTAAATTCAACTACTGTTATCATTAGTATCACTGCACTTGAAACATGCAAAAAATATTTTGGTCTGCATGTTTCAGATATTGAGATGCGGCCATCAATAGAGAAGAAAGAATTAGAGTATTTCAATTTTTTTTTTAAATGTTACTTCCTCCGTATCAAAATAAATGCAACGATTTGACACTTTTCCTCTCTACTTTATGTCAAATCGTTGCGTTTATTTCGATACGGAGGAAGTATTATTCTTTCTTTTATTTGTTTATTAAAACCATTATCTCTCTATCTTCTATCTACTACTTAGATGTATGTTTTTTTTATTGTTCTTATATTTTTCTGTTATTATTTGCCTTGCAGTTTTGGGAAGCAAATATACAATGGTTGACAAGATAAATAATAGTATACATTGTACTACATACTATGTAGTACATATAGACAAATAATATGTACTCGTATTCATTTCAATTTGTTAAAAATTATTAAGAATGGGGAATAGAAAATTAGGGGAAAATGAATGGGGATTAGAAGATAACCTTGTTGGCGTCTTGACGAGTGGCGCTTTTTGCAGGTTGAAGGTCGCTGTCGTGGAGACTGTGGTCGTCGACAGAGGTAGTGGTGAGTGGTGAGTGGTGAGTGGCAAGTGGCGAGTGAGGGGTGAGTGGTGACCGACGAGTGAGTGGTTTGATTTGGGGTGAACCTCGATTGGGTTGAATTTTTAATTGGTTAAATTATGGACTTGCTTGAATTTTTAACTGGGTTACATTTTTAATTGGATAAATTATGGATTGGGTTGAATTTTAAATTGGGTTGGATTTTAAAAAAATTTTAGGCATTCAATAATTTGTAATTTTTGGATATGTAGCATATTTTTTATACAAAGTATATATATTATATAATTTATTCTCTATTATAGAGATTCAGATAATAATGGAAAATGTTATGGTTTCAGTTACCAATCATGATAATTGAATCAGTTGTGCTTGTGAGGTGTGATGTCACACCTCACCTCCTTTTTTAAAAAATTTATAAAATGACTTTGCTTTATAATTTTCTCACACTACTTCTCTTATACCGCGTCATAGTTATTCAAGCTTTGACCCAAGTTTTCGACCCTACGTTCAATTAGGTTTGTTTTTTTAATGTCAGTTTTTTTAATGTCTTTATAAAGTAAGAGTACATAAAATCTTACAGGTGATGGCCGGTAGTACTATAGACTAATTGGGTTTTTGACCCATTTAATTAAATAGGTCGGGTTAGGATTGGGAGGTCGGGTTACTATAGACCAATTGGGTCAAGCTGAAATTAACCTAATCCGACCGGATTGCCAGCTGGATAAGGGACTAGTTTCAGTGGGAGACACTTAGTTGGCATGAAAAATCAGGGAGACTCCACGGAGAATATTCATCATCATCAATTATTCAAATTCTATCCACCAAAAAAAAAATGTCTTCTATCCGTAGCTGCCTAACTGGGCATCCAACGAACACCCTGTTTCACATTTACTCTCTCATTTACTCCTCAGTGTTCCCATTCTTTCGAGGAAGAAAAAGATCTTCTATTCGATTTGCTGCTCCTCTAGTCTCCTCAAATCAATCAAATGTCTTCCACGTCTTCCTCTTATCCCAAATTTAATAAATTATTAACAATAGAAGAGCAGGTGAATTATATTTTGGGCAAAAGGAAGGGCAAAAGGAAGAGAGAAGAAATGGCTGATTCATCAATTATTGTAAGTAATATTTTGTTTAAATTGAATTAAATTACCGCCATTTTTGGGAATTCGTTGGATTAAATCATCTTCAATTGCACAAATTAACTACTTTTTTTTTGGTGGATTTGGTGTTTTAAATGAAGGAAATGTGGGGAATTTTGTTCTTTTATAATTGAAGTTAATTGAAGTTCTTTTATGTTGTTCTTTTATAATAGAAGTTGGGCGAATGAATAAACCTAAAATTCTCAATGCCTTGTTCTTTTATCTTGACTGTGAAGTAGTTATTTTTATTTGGTGGATTTAGTGTTTTGCATAATTTTTGAGTTTCGGGGAATTTTGATTATAGTTGAATTAGTTAGTGTTTTTGCATAATTTTTGAGGTTTTTTAAGAAATGTGTTTGAATTGTTTTTGTGGAATTTGTGGTGATTTGTGTAATTTTTTTCTTGTTTAGAGTTGGAAACGGGAGTGGGATGATGAATTTAACAAATTATTGGACCAAGTTTGTTCGCGCGATTTTGAATCCTTGAGATATTTTAATTTAGGTTTGTTGCGAAAATTCGCTGACATGCTTGCACTCAGATTGGGGATTCCTAGACATGAATTTCCTGATGGAAATGATTGCATAAGAAAGGCGGAGCAATTTAAGGAAGAATGCTTGCGCAATCAGAAGGTAGTTTTTATTTTATACTCTGATCTAGCAAGGTTGCATGTTGTGCTGAGCTCATATACTGATTGTATTGAACCTCCTGCTCCTTGGTGTGCTTGACTTGAGCTGATGATTGATGTGCCTGATCATGTACTCCAACACGTTGCGGTGTTGTTTGTTCGTGTGTCATTTCGATTGATTAGTTCTTGAAAATATTTGATTGAGTTTTGCTGTGCGATTTTCATTCATTGATTAGTTCTTGAAAATATTTGATTGAATTTTGAATTTTGATCTCTGATTTTGGTGTTACTATAGTTCTTGATTGATCGATTGGTATAGTTGTGCGTGACTGATTGATTTAAGAGGTTTTTTTATTGTCATTTGTTGAAAGTTTGTTCCTCTAATTTAAGGAAGATTTAAGAGTTTTTTTTATTGTCATTAGTTTGCTAATGTGAAGGTAGTTTTTATTTTATGAAGGTAGCTTCATGTTGTATTTGTTCTTGGTGCTTACTTTAATTTTTATTCTTGGTAGGACAAATGCGGTCCAATTCAAACTAACCGCCAGTCGATCCTTAAGCGTATTTTCTACCGAATAAAACCCCAATTTCCAAAAGGGGATGCCTGTAGGCTTGACTATACAGTTCAATCAATGTTGGAAAGTTTAGAAAACGGTCCGTATGAAGGAAGCACATCCAACACCAATCGTCGTTCGAGGCGTTCGAGGCGTTCGAGTAGTTCGAGCACCTCCAGGCGTTCGAGTAGTTCGAGCTTTCCCGAGTGGAAGATTGACTTAATAAAAGATGTCAATACCTTGGTCCTTCAACATAACGTTCGTTTTGAGCTCATGGGCCAAATATGCAGTAAATTCGATCGTTGGATGGCGATTGGTTTTCATATGATGGAGCCTCCAGACCAAATACAGCAGATACGCCGAATGATGGATGATGATGGTAAGCAATATTTTCATGATATGCTTTTCATATATTGGCGTTGGGTGTATATATTGGCGTAGGGTAGATAAATTGATTGGCGTAGATTCATATTAGCAATGCTTTTGAAATTATTGCTTACTTAATTCACGTTGATTGTCTGCTGCTGGCTGTTGATTGTCTGCTGTTGATTGTTGTTGTTGTTTCACATGTGTTGCTAGTAGCTGTGTTGTTCAGTTGTCAAGGCTGTGTTTTGTGGCTCATGAATGCTGCACTGTTAAACTTGTGTATTGTGTTATTGTTAAGCAAAAGGCTAATAGCATATAAGCTTATCACATTTCAGAGGTTAACTGAGTTTTGGTTTATTTAGGTGAAAATAATATTACTTCATCAGACGCAAACCCCACTCGGCCACTTCCAGCAGATGATTGCTAACTGGTTCTCACTCTTCTCTTCTCTCTCTCTTCTTTTTGCTCGATTTCATTCTATTTTTTGCTCGATTTTGAATTCGTTTATTAACAATAATTGCCGAGTCTAATTGTCGCTCATTTTGAATGATTTGAAAATGATTAATTTTGTTGAGAAATTTGACTTGAAAATTATTGATGAATCATGAATTATAATCTTTGTGTATGCTAAATGGTTATGAGATTAGGGTGAATGCTGATGATTAGAAAGAAATTGTCGATTTAACGTCACAAACTTAAAATCACAAGCTGTTCATTTCTTCCACTATGTTCATTTGTGAACAGTTTTTTGGTTGTAAACTTTTACATTGTATGGGATTATTTAGATGAAAATTTAAATGAACTCTGTTTATCATACAATAGCCTCCATGTTACCATTTTCTTTAAATGTTGACAAAAAAAGGCAAAGATGTAGGGGTTAGCTACAACTTCACATTTTTTGTTGTAGTATACATCTTTTAATCAATCATGAAAACAAACAGGGCACTTCTTTTACTCTACCTCAACAAAGATTTTTTTTATATTAATAAATTGCTTCCTTCATATTATGCAACATTTAGAAACAACATATGTAGAGAAATTGTGGGAATGAGATGATTAACCTCACCTCATTTATTAGTTGCAACTGTTGTTGCAAGTAGTCCTTGCTAGGAAAAAGGCCAGGGGTTGAGGGGTTCCCTTTTGACAATGTCCATCATGATGCAACCAACTGGCCACATATCAATAGCTGCAGACTGCAATATTCTCATAAAAATTAAGAAGTAACTCACACAAGTCACAAGGGTAATATATGATCACATAGTTGAAGTCTAATATATGATCATGTCATAGGTAAGAACAATTCAGTATCCTAACTTAAGGGGCGGGACACCATAAAGTTGCAAATATGGGTTGAAGTCTGAATAAGAAGATATAATGAGGAAAATATTCCACCAACTAAGAGTATAATTTCCGTCTATAAAGCTAGAAAAGCCTTAGAAGTTAGAAATGTGTGACCAAAAAAGTATGCATCACAAAACAGTATGCATCACAAAAATCTTTGAAGAAACAAATATAACAATCGATTTTGGAAATAGGTTAAGGAAATTCCTAATCGAATTACATAGGACAACACTATAATTCAAAGCAATACAGGATCATATAGCTTTGACATAATCAGCCATTAAATGACCCAACTTAATTTCAGCGAAACTACCTTAAAAAAGACTAAAACCTGTCTTCAAAGGCGTAGTATTAGTAGGTGAACATAATAGCAGGAATTAATCACCTCTTGGATTGCCAAGAGGTGATTAATAGATGCGATGGTCCTTGCGGATGTTAAGGCAATGTGATTTCTGCCCAGTGCTCTGAATGTCAAAGTGAAGAAATTCAACCTCACCGGGCGTCGAACAGCCAGCTCAGAACTGGTACGGACAAGGGGAATCCGACTGTTTAATTAAAACAAAGCATTGCGATGATCCTTGCGGATGTTAACGCAATGTGATTTCTGCCCAGTGCTATGAATGTCAAAGTGAATAAATTCAACCAAGCGCGGGTAAACGGCGGGAGTAACTATGACTCTCTTAAGGTAACCAAATGCCTCGTCATCTAATTAGTGACGCGCATGAATGGATTAGAAACACTCGAAACTTTGGTGTATACTCATTCACTCTGCTTCCCCAATTCACTAAACACTTGAACTAGCGAGCAAGCGTTGAATGATCACTTGCGGGGGGAAAAGCACAGGTCTCGAGCGAATGGTCTGAATTCTCAGAGAATTGGTTTTGGTACTGGTCCACTACCAATGACGGGCAATGCCAACACAGGCAAGCCCATTGTAGTACCAATGACGGGCAATGCCAACACAGGCAACCTGGACTCTAAAATTGACGAAGTTGCCTCTAAAGAAATGCCTGCACCAAAGAAATTTGTTGGAGAGGACAATAAGGATCCAGATATGGCTGCTTCTGTGGACAAAGGTGTGGTTGAAGAAAATAACAATCTATGCCGCCAAAGAAATAAGAAATGAAATAACGCTTGCACATGTGAGTTACCCTGCTATAATTCTATTTTCTTCTTGTAACATAAATGAGGGTGAAATTGCATGATTAACAGTTAAATAAAAAACACAGTCAACCCCTACTAAACTTACCCCTACTAATCAGTACCCTTATTGGGTTGAATGATCACTTGCGGGGGAAAAAGCACAAGTCTCGAGCGAATGGTCTGAATTAAATTAGAGATGCTTATGTAGCTCTTTTTGCCGGCATCAAATCTTTTTGCAAAATTTTGTAGAGTGTAATATTAATTTTTTCAATTGATTGATTAACTCTTTCTTTTTTATTCCCACATTTATACTGATTCGGCACACATTTTTTATTGTTACTCAAAATAAGAGGAAGAGAGTAGAGAAAGAAGCAATAGAGATTACACCGTTGTCTTCGGTCATGTCCTCGGCACCGCATTACTCGGATCTCGGGGTCTCGGGGTGACTCGTTTCGGATATATTTATCGAGGACGCCGCGTTGGATCATGTCCTTTTGACATGTGAGTGAACTTTGGGGTTTGTTGTTTGCTTTTTCATACATATAATTTCCTTGGTCAATCTATTTTAGCTCTTCTCTCTCACTTCCCTCCTCTGTATTAACTGCATGCACCAACCCAGGTCATTTCCGAATCTCTTCAGCATTGAGTGGAAAAGACTTCATTTGGTTGAGACTTTATTAAGCTCTTTGACTCTTCTCTCTCATTCAAACTTCTTTTGCTTCGAGCGTAGCACTCTGCCATTTTAGCTTGCGTGGGAACTGTTTATACAGTACACTATCAATCTATCAATCAAACTTTCCAATTTTTTTGAGTCATGACATTAAAATCAGATAGTGATTCATTGAAGGGCAGTAAGAAGGAGAGTGGGAAGAAACGGAAAAGAAGTCCTGAGGAGAGTGGGAAGAAACGGAAAAAAAGTTCTGAAAGCAGCGCCGGTTTTTTTTTAAAAAAGAATTAGGATAGTTATTGAACAACAGGTACACACCCAGCCAGTGAGCTGGGTTTTTTTTAAGGATTTGGATAGTTGTTGATCCATGCAGATTTACGGTTTTATATGCTCGTTTATATGCTCGTTTGAACTCGAAGTTTAGAATGTCTTTACATTTTTTTTCAAAATAACTACATTTTAAAGCTTCATTTATATATAGTCATGTTTTATGTTTATAATTTGTTATTTTTAATTTTAGTACATTATTCCAGTTAAATTAAAGCATCATATCATTTACTTTCTACTAAAGTTGTGCCAAAAACAATGAGGTGACAACTTTAGGTTATTTGTAGGGTATATTAGTACATAGGTTCTTGCAAAATCATAATATTTTATGATAAACTCAAAATAATATAATTTCTTGTTCTTACATAATATAGTTTCTTGTTCAAAATAATCATAATATACATAGGTATATTTATAATTTCTTGTTCTTACATAATATAGTTTCTTGTTCAAAATAATCATAATATACATAGGTATATTTCATGTTCTTACAATTCAAGAGAAACTCAAAATCCGCCACCTTCAAGATGGTTCAATTTCCATACAAGTTTATGTATGTTCATTGAATCATTAGTCTAGGTTGGAGTATAATGTATAGATTCACGAGTAATATTATTATGATGGTTCAAAAGTTTCATTTCCAAACAAGTTTGAATTCTTTTTATTAGAGTATTACTTCTTTTCCAGACTTCTTTTCCGTTTCTTCCCACTCTAGCTTCTGAATTTTCTCATTCCCACTCTAGAACATGAAATCCTTTCAATAATCACTAACAACCAGTTTGATTTTGTGACTAAAATAGAGCAACGAAAATTAACATAAGCTAGAAAGCCACCAACCACGTGACTTTGACTCCAAAAAAATTTCCAAATTAAAGAAACTCACTAATACGCTATTTTTTCCAAATTAAAGAAATTCACTAATACGCTAATCTATTCCAAAAAATAAACTTATGAACCTAATTCCGACGCAATTAGAGCGATATACACCGCCAATTTCAGTCAAACAACTCAAAATCATTTACTTAAATTTGGAAAAGTATCTTAAAATTGCATTGCTAATAACAACAAAAACAACATCACTTACCCGATCATCTGCGTATAATCGCTGTAAATTGCCCTGGTTCATATTGTGTGGAGAAGATGACATTTTAATCTATGCCGCCAAAGAAATAAGAAATGAAATAACGCTTGCACATGTGAGTTACCCTGCTATAATTCTATTTTCTTCTTGTAACATAAATGAGGGTTTAATGTTAATGTTTTTGATGATATCATTGGCGGCAGTAGATTGATCGGATGAAGCTGAGAGAAATTGCATGATTAACAGCTAAAAAAAAACACAGTCAACCCCTACTAAACTTACCCCTACTAATGAGTACCCTTATTGGGTTTCAGTAGGGGTAAGTAATAGGGGTAAGACTAATAGGGGTAAGAATATTAGTAGGGGTTTCAGTAGGGGTAAGCGTATTAGGGGTAAGATTAATAGGGGTAAGGATATTTGATGTGTTTGTTTTTCGCATCTAAAAATTAATTATTGTAAGTATACAGTTCAAAAAACAGTCAAAATGGTCTCGTTTTTCGAGGAACGTCCGGGTTCGTTGAACCACGTGTGGATAGAATCGCTGATCTATCATCTAAACAAAACCCAAAAAACACACTCTCATCTAAACTCTTTCTCTCTCATAAACACAAACCTTAACCCCTTAAAAAATTCAAAAACAACCCACACCCACTGATACAGCGTTGCCGGCTCACCGCCCGCTGCCCTCTGGTCCGCCGCCGACTCGGAGCCGTCGCCGACCAGCCATTGCGCCACATCAGGTTCCTTTTTTTAATTTTGGGTTTATTTATTTTTTTCATTTTTAATTTATTTGTTTTGACTTTTGATTATTAGTAAACTAGTAATCAAATTATACTTGTAATGCGGGCCTATGGCAGATTGTTTTTAATTTTTTTCATCCTTGTTTAATTTTGTTGAAAACTTGAAATGTGGTAATTGATAAAAATGAAAATGGCAAATTGGTTTTAATTTGTTTTCATTTTGTTTAATTTTGTTGAAATGTCGTATTGTTTAATTTTACTGATGTGAGATCAACAAAGTTCAAGGGGCTGTAGATGTCATTGACTCAATAAGGGCTCATGTTATAAATATCTATCATACAGTATAATAATTCTATAATAATGTGAAAGTTGGACTAACAGAACTAGTGGCGGATCCAAGGGGGGTTCAGGGGGTTCAGTTGAACCCCTTGGATCACGGAAAAAAACTGGAATTTTTTTTTAAACAAAAATAAAATTTAGTTAATAGATATATATTTTATGCGACAAACTTATACAAAATGTTATGCAGAGCTCAAGTTGTAAGGGTTCTAATTTTTAGAAGAAGGCCCAGATATCGAATCTTGTAAACAACAACAAAAATAAACCTCTTATTTTTAAAAAAAAATTCGTTTCATTTCACAACTCCAATTAAACGAGTAAAACGACACAACTCGCAAACAAAATCTAAACCTCACTCACACCCTTTACCCAAACGCTAACCTTACTCCCGCAGTCCCCCACTCAAACTCGTCGGCCTGAGGGCAGCCCTCGTAACCTGCTCGATTGCAGCGACGCAGCTTCAGGCCTTCAATTCGATTCTTCAGTTAGTTTTTCAACTTGTTGTGTTGTTTCACTTGTTTTTAATTTATTTTATTTTAATAATTCATAGTAGATTGAGTAGAATGAATAGATTAACTCATTAGTATTAGTGTATTACTGATTTTGTACATTGAAATATTGAATTTGATATTTATATTACTTTTACTGATTTGTAAATTTAACAATTGATTAATTGAATTAGATTTGAGACAAATTTCAATGCTCGATTTTACACTTGTACAATCGATTGAATATCCGAATACCCGACTTTATACCCGAATACTCAATATTTGAATGAGTTTGAAGTTTCGAACCCCCGTGGTCGGAATCCTGGATCCGCCACTTACAGAAGTAAGCTTCCAGAATTAATAAGATTATTCAAAGTGTTGAAAGTGATAATAAACTAATAGAATATGAGTTAATTAAAATCTGAATACTAGCTTCCTGTTCTTTAAAAGCAATAATCTGAGCATGACGTGAAGCACGACTGTTAATGAAGGTCCCTTAAAATAAAAACTTTCATCCAATATTCACTCTGTTAATTACAATAATGAACATAGAAAAAGGTTGGTTCCTTTGGGTTAATGAATGGCATTAACATTATAATTGGAGGAAAAACGGAATAATTGAAATGTGAGCCAAATTATGCCTATTTGAGTAAATTTTAATGTGCACTCTCTTTCTTGCAACAAGGAGCAAAATTTATTCGGAGTTTCACATGACTTTAATTGCATACAAACGTGCTCTGTGTGGGCTGTCTAGGGAGGCGATGACCCTAGATGGGGCGCAATCACATGCAACACCTATCGCAAAATCGCTTAATCGAAATGCATGCAAACGTGCTCTGGGTGGGCCGTCTAGGGAGACGATGACCCTAGATGGGGCGCAATCACATGCAACACATATCAAAAAATCGCTTAATCGAAATACATACTCTAGTCTTCCATCTTCAAGGTACTCAAGGGTTAGGCTTATTAAGTTCCAAGTTTCAAGGGTGTAAAATATGATAGTATATTGCAGAATGATAGATTTATAAGCTAATTTGTGCTTGGAATGCAGGGAACTTTGAGGACTTACAATCAACATATGTTGGAGGAACAGAGAAGGTTTTCTTTTAGGACTCTAACCCTTATACTCTGTACTCTATAATGAACCTATGGCCTGATGATAATCCCCTCCCCTTTAAAACAAATTTTCTTTTAGGGCTCTAACCCTTAGACTACTGGCAAACTTTATGTTCACTGAACAGTATTTTAACTAAGCACCTTTAGGTGCAAAATCTCTGTTGATTGCAAACTCCAAATTTACGATAGCTGTAGTTCTGTTATTAGTCACAACAAATTTAGAGTTCAATTCTTTTTGTTAATTTGTTAGATACTTAGATTTGTACATAATGTCATGTTGTATATTTTTAAACTGTTTATTTTGTTGTTTAAATTTGTTTATCTTCCTTTTTCAGATTTGTTATTTAAATTGTTTATTTGAGTTGTATTTTAATTAATTAGGTTAAGTTAATAAATTATTGAATGAATGAATGTTGAGTTGTTGACTACTTCAGTAAATTGATTTATAAAATGGTAGAATGATAGTACTTTTGATTTATAATCGACATAATACTAACCTACTAACTTATAGATTGATACTTTGATAGTGCTGTCAAGTTACTAACTTATAGGTAGGGCTATTAATGAGCCGAGCCGAGACCGAGCTTTGCTAGGCTCGGCTCGAGCTCGTGGGACTGAGACAGAGGCGAGGCGAGGCTCGAGCTCGAAGCTCGTCGGGCCTCAAATTTTGAGCTCGGCTCGAGCTCGTTAGCTCGAAATGAAAGTTCGGCTCGAGGCTCGAGCTCGAGTTACAAGCTCGTTTAAGGGCTCAACAATGCTTCTGTCTAATTATTGGCATGTGGTTGTCAGTGTCTAATTATAAACAAAGCTAACTGTTACAGGGGATTGATATTAATATTTGTGAGTAGTTGTGTTTGATTTTGGTGGTCTGTACTGTGGTGGTTGTATGGTGGTTGCAATTGTGGTCTAATTGTTGGCCTGTGGTTGTCAGTGGCGATGGCCGTATAAACACAATAATCCATTTTCACCCAAAGGGTTTCCCAACAGCTAGCCTACACAAAAATCTATTAATCTCTATGTTGCACTATTGTTGCATGTTCAAGAGAGGTATTCTTCACAGCATTCTGAAAGGAATAATCTTTAATTGTTGCACTATATGTCAATCTCTATGTTGCACTATTGTTGCACTATATGTCAAGGCCTTCTGAATTGAGCATGGATAATTGCCTTAAGCTTTAATTGCTAAACGACTATCAAGGTGCACTTTCACAAACAAATTGCTATAATGGTGCACTTTCACTAACAAATTGCTATAATTGTGCACTTTCACTAACAAATTGCTATAAAGGAATAATCAAAAGGTTAATGCAGTCATTGGCTCTCATCTTTCATTAGATCCAACCAAATAGTAGTAAAATAAAAAATAAATTAACAAACATGCAAGATTGTATCGGTGTGGATTCGATCTTCTGATTTTATGTTCCTGAAAGCAACCGCCCAACCTAGTGTCTTTTGTGAGGCCTGTTGATTTGATTGAATTTTCCTTTGATTGCAGAATAATGGAGCTTATGTGTCCATTTATGTGTCCATGTGGAAATGGAGGCCTGTTGATTTGATTGAATTTTCCTTTGATTGCAGAATAATGGAGCTTATGTGTCCATTTATGTGTCCATGTGGAAATGGAGAACTAATCAGGCGAGTAACAACCAAAGGGCCTAATAAAGGTCGTGCTTATTACGTATGCCCTGGTACGGACAAGGCAAGTTTTTTTTGATAAGTAAATAAATTTCATTAAAGCTCAGAAAACAGCTCAGAAAACAATACAACCTAACAACATCCTTCCTAGGAAACTTAGAAGGTAAAACCCCCCTAATTCTGCCTATCACTGTCTCCCTTCCTAGCTCTCCAAATTAGGTACATTGCAACAAATGAGTCAAAGACTCACTTTCAGTCCTGCACAACATGCACAACACACAGATATCAGTATCAGAAATGCTCATCTGTTTTGGAATGATATTTGTTTATTTTTTCCCTTTTTTTTAATGTTATATCTTATTAAATGTTATGTGACAGAGAAATAGCATCAAAAGTTGCGAGTTCTACTCGTTTGAAGACGAGCTTAGGTTATGTCCTTGTGGTCGTGGCTTCTGTCGCAACACCTTTGTAAAGAGAGAGAAATTTTGGAGTTGCTGTGTTAAGGTGTGATTTTTTTTTAATGTTTGTATTAAATGTAATTTGTGTAATTATACCATCTTTTCACGTTTGTGGGTACTGGCAGGATGCAGGTAGTTGCGATTTCTTTGTGAAGGTCATGTCAACCTGCGAAGCTGCTTCGAGTTCCACTCGATCTCCTACCAATCCCTTGGTTGTGCCTCAGACTTCTCCTCCTCCTCTCAGTACCCAAGCTTCGACTTCCACTCCGTCTACCAATTCCTCAGCTCTGCCTCAGTCTTCTCCTCCTTCCAGCCAAGTTGCGGTGATGAGGAAAAATGAGCTGCTTGTAGAAGCTCTCGAAGTGGCTCAATCTATGTCTGCTTCCTATCTTAATATAATTAAGAAATTTGCTGATTTTGAATTAAATGCTCATGAATCAAATGATGAGTAGCTTGTAAAATTTAGGGGGGCTGTATAGAAATGGTGTCTGCTTATTTTGGGGAACATTAGCTAGCTATCTTAATCATGTTTAGGAGAACCTCTATGAACTTTTACTATTATTATTATGAACTTCTATTATTATTATTAGTAGTAGTAGCAGCAGCAGTATGAAGTCTATGTATGAACTTATGTTATTAGCATGAACTTTCTGTGTAAGAAGCAAAACTTCTGAATCTTATTGTGATTATATGTAAAGGATTATATCTTTATATTGCATAGAGTTAAGCCATAGCAGCCTAGCAGGTCACTTGAAAAATGCACATGTGCAGCCCAACTACTTTAGGATCCATGCTTTCAAATTTGTTAGGGATGTCAGTTTGGGTTGGAACCCATTTGTATAGTTGTGCCTGCAAAAAGCATCTCCAAATTAAATTCAACTACTGTTATCATTAGTATCACTGCACTTGAAACATGCAAAAAATATTTTGGTCTGCATGTTTCAGATATTGAGATGCGGCCATCAATAGAGAAGAAAGAATTAGAGTATTTCAATTTTTTTTTTAAATGTTACTTCCTCCGTATCAAAATAAATGCAACGATTTGACACTTTTCGTCTCTACTTTATGTCAAATCGTTGCGTTTATTTCGATACGGAGGAAGTATTATTCTTTTTTTTATTTGTTTATTAAAACCATTATCTCTCTATCTTCTATCTACTACTTAGATGTATGTTTTTTTTATTGTTCTTATATTTTTCTGTTATTATTTGCCTTGCAGTTTTGGGAAGCAAATATACAATGGTTGACAAGATAAATAATAGTATACATTGTACTACATACTATGTAGTACATAGAGACAAATAATATGTACTCGTATTCATTTCAATTTGTTAAAAATTATTAAGAATGGGGAATAGAAAATTAGGGGAAAATGAATGGGGATTAGAAGATAACCTTGTTGGCGTCTTGACGAGTGGCGCTTTTTGCAGGTTGAAGGTCGCTGTCGTGGAGACTGTGGTCGTCGACAGAGGTAGTGGTGAGTGGTGAGTGGTGAGTGGCGAGTGGCGAGTGAGGGGTGAGTGGTGACCGACGAGTGAGTGGTTTGATTTGGGGTGAACCTCGATTGGGTTGAATTTTTAATTGGTTAAATTATGGACTTGCTTGAATTTTTAACTGGGTTACATTTTTAATTGGATAAATTATGGATTGGGTTGAATTTTAAATTGGGTTGGATTTTAAAAAAAATTTAGGCATTCAATAATTTGTAATTTTTGGATATGTAGCATATTTTTTATACAAAGTATATATATTATATAATTTTTTTTCTCTATTATAGAGATTCAGATAATAATGGAAAATGTTATGGTTTCAGTTACCAATCATGATAATTCAATCAGTTGTGCTTGTGAGGTGTGATGTCACACCTCACCTCCTTTTTTAAAAAATTTATAAAATGACTTTGCTTTATAATTTTCTCACACTACTTCTCTCATACCGCGTCATAGTTATTCAAGCTTTGACCCAAGTTTTCGACCCTGCGTTCAATTAGGTTTGTTTTTTTAATGTCAGTTTTTTTAATGTCTTTATAAAGTAAGAGTACATAAAATCTTACACGTGATGGCCGGTAGTACTATAGACTAATTGGGTTTGTGACCCATTTTATTAAATAGGTCGGGTTAGGATTGGGAGGTCGGGTTACTATAGACCAATTGGGTAAAGCTGAAATTAACCCAATCCGACCGGATTGCCAGCTGGATAAGGGACTAGTTTTAGTGGGAGACACTGAGTTGGCATGAAAAATCAGGGAGACTCCACGGAGATTATTCATCATCATCAATTATTCAAATTCTATCCACCAAAAAAAATAAAAATGTCTTCTATCCGTAGCTGCCTAACTGGGCATCCAACGACCACCCTGTTTCACATTTACTCTCTCATTTACTCCTCAGTGTTCCCATTCTTTCGAGGAAGAAAAAGATCTTCTATTCGATTTTCTGCTTCTCTAGTCTCCTCAAATCAATCAAATGTCTTCCACGTCTTCCTCTCATCCCAAATTTAATAAATTTTTAACAATAGAAGAGCAGGTGAATTATATTTTGGGCAAAAGGAAGAGAGAAGAAATGGATGATTCATCAATTATTGTAAGTAATATTTTGTTTGAATTGAATTAAATTACCCCCATTTTGGGGAATTCGTTGGATTAAATCATCTTCAATTACACAAATTAACTACTTTTTTTTTTTGGTGGATTTGGTGTTTTAAATGAAGGAAATGTGGGGAATTTTGTTCTTTTATAATTGAAGTTAATTGAAGTTCTTTTATGTTGTTCTTTTATAATTGAAGTTGGGCGAATGAATAAACATAAAATTCTCAATGCCTTGTTCTTTTATCTTGACTGTAAAATTCTAAATTGATTGGCGTAGATTCATATTAGCAATGCTTTTGAAATTATTGCTTACTTAATTCACGTTGATTGTCTGCTGCTGGCTGTTGATTGTCTGTTGTTGATTGTTGTTGTTGTTTCACATGTGTTGCTAGTAGTTGTGTTGTACAGTTGTCAAGGCTGTGTTTTGTGGCTCATGAATGCTGCACTGTTAAACTTGTGTATTGTGTTATTGTTAAGCAAAAGGCTAATAGCATATAAGCTTATCACATTTCAGAGGTTAACTGAGTTTTGGTTTATTTAGGTGAAAATAATATTACTTCATCAGACGCAAACCCCACTCGGCCACTTCCAGCAGATGATTGCTAACTGGTTCTCACTCTTCTCTTCTCTCTCTTCTTTTTGCTCGATTTCATTCTATTTTTTGCTCGATTTTGAATTCGTTTATTAACAATAATTGCCGAGTCTAATTGTCGCTCACTTTGAATGATTTGAAAATGATTAATTTTTTTGAGAAATTTGACTTGAAAATTATTGATGAATCATGAATTATAATCTTTGTGTATGCTAAATGGTTATGAGATTAGGGTGAATGCTGATGATTAGAAAGAAATTGTCGATTTAACGTTACAAACTTAAAATCACAAGCTGTTCATTTCTTCCACTCTGTTCATTTGTGAACAGTTTTTTGGTTGTAAACTTTTACATTGTATGGGATTATTTAGATGAAAATTTAAATGAACTCTGTTTATCATACAATAGCCTCCATGTTACCATTTTCTTTAAATGTTGACAAAAAAAGGCAAAGATGTAGGGGTTAGCTACAACTTCACATTTTTTGTTGTAGTATACATCTTTTAATCAATCATGAAAACAAACAGGGCACTTCTTTTACTCTACCTCAACAAAGATTTTTTTTATATTAATAAATTGCTTCCTTCATATTATGCAACATTTAGAAACAACAGATGTAGAGAAATTGTGGGAATGAGATGATTAACCTCACCTCATTTATTAGTTGCAACTGTTGTTGCAAGTAGTCCTTGCTAGGAAAAAGGCCAGGGGTTGAGGGGTTCCCTTTTGACAATGTCCATCATGATGCAACCAACTGGCCACATATCAATAGCTGCAGACTGCAATATTCTCAGAACAATTAAGAAGTAACTCACACAAGTCACAAGGGTAATATATGATC